>NW_028292582.1:12742225-13042225 GCF_029948245.1 Actinia tenebrosa
CAAGCAAATTTTTCACAACGAAGGGCCGAACAAGATATGCGAAGTCGAGGGCATCTTACTACAGTAACTGCTCGGCAACTTTTAACTACGAGTACCTTCGACTCTGTGGCGATGTAAGCACAAACCCAGGGCCTCAGTCAACTAGAAGGATTTGTACGGAATGTGAACGGGTAGTAGCTCGAAATCATCGGGCAACTCGGTGCGATGGTTGCTCCTTGTGGACTCACATTAAATGTGGAGGAGTCCTTCCAAAGGAATATCGGTCTATGAAATCTACCGAGGACTTTTCGCGCACCTGTAAATCCTGCCTTGAGTTATTACACCAACTTCCTTTCGCCGACGCAAGCCTAAATTCTAGCAACAGTTCGATTCTGGGCTCTGAATCCGGGGCAGAAGACGCAAACTCAGTCTGGGACGAATTTGACGAAATAGCAAAAAAATACCGAAAGAATCTCAAGATCGGACACGTAAATGCAAACAGCATTGGCGGTTTCAAGTTCCATGAAGTAAAGACCTGGCTGCTCTCTGGCAAGCTTGATATCCTTGTGATTTCTGAGACCAAGATTGATGAGAGTTTTCCTGATAGTCAGTTTCAAATCGACGGTTATCGTTTGTGTCGAAACGATAGAAAGGCCAGCGGAGGAGGACTCATGATTTACGTGAGAAGTGATATCTACTTTGTGAGGGTCCAGCAACTCAGTGGTCTATCTCCGGAACGTTGGTCTCGGTTTAGAACCGAATCAATTGTACTCAAGATTAAACTGGGCAAAACTTGGCTTGTTGTCGTTGGCATTTATAGACCTCCTTCGTTTCCCAAAACACAATGGACGGAGGAGCTTACACTTCTCTTTGAAGCTGTTTCTGCACTAAGCGATACTGTATTTTACGCCGGGGATTTCAATGCGGACCTCTTAGATCCCGACAAACCCCCTCGAGAAGGACGTTGTCTTCTGGATCTAATGGATATTTTTGATCTTGACTGTCTAATCACAAAGGCAACTCGTAAGACACACACATCCGAAACGCTGCTAGATTTGATCTTGACAAATTCCAAGAAAAAGGCTCTGACATCAGATGTAGTTGATACGCAAATAAGCGATCATTCTTTAGTATACACCATTTTACGGGCAACGGCTCCAAGATCGCGCTCTCGAAAAATATGTTTTCGAAGTCTCAAGAACTTTAATCAAGAAAAATTTATGCAAGATTTGCAAACGGTACCATTTTCTATAGTAGATGTTTTTGACGATGCGGATGATAAACTTTACGCCTTTGAACAACTTTACACTGGTATTTTAGATGAGCACGCACCTCTTAAACAAACAGTTATCAGGGGAAACCAGGTTCCTTACATGACAGAGCAGTGGCGCAAGGCTATAAGGCATACAAACAAGCTCTGGAAAAAGTTCAGCAAGGACTGCACAGACGCGAATTACGATCAATACAAAATTCAGCGAAATAAATGCACATCGTTAAGACGGAAGGCTATTAAAGAACATTTTGCGAAAAAATCTACGGAACCGGAAAACCCAAGGGAGTTCTGGAATACGTATCGGCCTTTCCTATGCACTAAAGCGAAACAAGCAAATGACATAATCCTAGAGGAGAACAACAAAGTCATAAGTGAAAAGCGTGAAATTGCTGAACTTTTAAATGAACATTTTATTAAGATCACAGAGAGCGTGGGGGCGGTGACTGAAGAGGAGTACGGAAAGAATTTCGTCAACCATCCAAGCATTATAGCGATCCAACAACATAATAACAACACGAGTTTTGAATTCCAGCGCACAAATCAAGTGCAAGTCGAGAAGCTGCTATTAGAGATCAATTGTCGTAAATCGTGTGGCTATGACATGATGACACCTAGACTTGTAAAGGATTCGGCGGCTGTGATAGCTAAACCTATTGCAAGCATTTTGAATTCGTCGATTGACCAAGGTGTTTATCCGAGTGGTTGGAAGAAAGGACAGGTGACACCATTGTATAAAAAGGACGACGAGTTTATGAAGGTCAACTACAGACCCGTCACAGTCCTTGTCGTGCTCAATAATGTGTATGAAAGGCTGTTGGCGGTACAGATGCAGGACTTTTATCGCGCGATCTTGTCTGACCTAATAAGCTCTTATAGAAAGCTATATAGCTGCGAAACAGCTTTGTTACGCTTGACAGAAGATTGGAGGGCAATGCGCGATAAGGGGGAGCTAGTTGCGGTGATGTCGATGGACCTATCTAAAGCGTTTGACGTTATCCAGCATGATTTATTGTTGACTAAACTAAAAGCGTATGGTGTTGGTGAGAGAAGTTGTGCGCTTCTGAAAGATTATCTCACTGGGAGACAGCAGAGGGTGAAGATAGGAGACACTTTCTCTAGCTGGGAGGGCGTTGGCCGTGGAGTTCCTCAGGGTAGCGTCTTAGGACCAATGCTATTCAACATATTCATAAACGATTTGTTTTTCCACGTCACAGAAGCCAAGTTAAATGCATATGCGGACGATCATCAAGTATACTGTTCAGGCACTGATCCAGCAGAACTTGAACACTGTTTATTTAGTGAAGTAGCTAAAGCAAATACATGGTATAAGGTGAACGCAATGAAAGTTAACGAAACCAAGCACCAAGCGCTGATTTTGGGAAAAACTGACCACAAATTCTCATTCCCTGTGAAAGATTCTCTGGACATTTTTGGAATGAATATAGACAATAAGCTCTCCTTTGACAATCACATCTCCGCCATTTGCAAAAAGATCAACAATCAGTTTAATGTTATGTTAAGATTTAGAAAACTTATCTCAAAGTGAACTATAAACAAAAAATCGCACGATCTTCTCGTACAATTTGGAATTAATAGACACTCGTAATGTTTTGAAAGTTCTTTAATTGTACTCGCCTAAAGGCTCGTGCAATTACAAGAACTTTCAAAACATTACTCGTGTCTATTAATTTCCAAATTGTACTCGAGATCGTGCGATTTCCTATACATACATACATACATACATAAACTTTATTTAACCTCGAATTTCAGAGTAGCTTACAAAGCTAATATCTTCGAGAGAAAAAAAAGGGGGGAAAAAAAAGAAAAGGGCTATTGAATAATGATTATAAAACTATTATATAATGGTAATTAATATTTACATATGTACACTATATACACTATTTTGCAGAATCAGTTCAATTTCAATGTTGATGAGTAGTTACTCGAAAGAGTCATACTTTAGTATATTACGACGGAAGTCCAAAAAGTTTGAGGTTCTAAAAGTATCCGGCAGTGCATTCCATAAAGTAGCAGCTAAATAAGAAAAAGAGTGAAGGCCATATGTAGTTGTTTTAGGTTTAGGGAGAGACAGAATGTAGTTACCGCGTAAATTATAGGAAGTAGACCGGAAAGTAAACATACTGTTTAGATATCCTGGGTAGTGAGAAAAAAATAGACTTTTGTACAATATGATTAAGACATTCTGAAGGCGTCTAACTTGTAGAGATTTTAGGTTGACCTTCTCAAGTAATAAATCATATGAAGAATCATAATCTTGTAAAAGGAACCTTAATATTCGCTTGTTTAAAGCTTCCATTTTGCTGGCATTGCGCGCACCGCAAAAATGCCACACCGACGAGCAGTAATGAAAATGCGGCAAAATGAAAGCCTTATACAGCTTTATTAGAGTGTCCCTTAACAAAATTTCAGTTAAAATTGCGAAGCGACGCCGTTCATCTTTGTCTATTTGGCGGCCGATTTCCAGCCGATCGCGCAACTGAAATGCATAAAAAAGATTAGTTCTTACGGCTTTAAAATTTTATTTATGTTTTTTAAGTACAAAATGATAGAAAATAATTGTTTTGACATTGTTTTGGCCGTGTTGCCATAGCGACTTAATTCGGTACTCCTACGGAGTACAATTAACGTTATAATTGTACTCCTCTCGACCAATCAGAGTCGAGTAATTTTGTTGAGTGTACTATAAGAAATTAAATATCATAGGATATTATTATTTAAATTTAATGTAAATTTATAATTGGATAAACTATTTTTAAATATACACACCTACTTGCAAGAACGTTGACATACGAATATAGTGATTTAGTGGGATAGGAATTATATTAAAAAACAAAAGAAGATCACTGAAGCTGAACATTTTCTTTTGTCTTTTAATATATTCCTTTCTCACTAAATTACTAATGTTCTAATATCGTATGACACCGTTCTTGCAAGTAGGTGTATATATAGGATAGGTGTTTATTTATTTCAATACGTGTTAGTGATACATAATTGTAAATTTTCATTCATTTCAGTTATTGTTATGGAAATAGGGCTATATAAATAAATAAATAAAGTTATTATTATTTCAAAATTTCAATAAAATCATTGAAACGTAAAATAAAGCCTCGAAATTTTACCTGATCATTGAGAAATAAACACTTCTTTCGCTCTGTGCGGTTAATTCCATACAATTGCAGCTTTCGAAAGAAATAACTTTGTTACAGATTGATAAACTATTCAGTGAATATCTTGTAAGAGTCTTTGTGTAAATATAGTAGTCACGACATATTTACGGGTCACTAACTAGCTTTTAATTCGCTCAAAAAAGTAATCATTTTTGCATATCACATTAAAACTACCTTTAAACCTAGTCGTTTGGGAATTTTTTTCTGGTCAATAAGGGGAAAAAATGCAATTAGTACAATAGAAAAATGTCAAGTCTGCTAATGGCTTACCTGTGGTCAGTTCAGCACGATCGAGAAAATTGTTCGTTGTGATTCAATAATCTGTGAATCAATATTTCAACTTGTTTCAGCTTATTACTAATAATTTACCTTCGCAGGAACCATTTTCTTAAAACTTAATCTACCTTGATTTAAAGTAAATTGAAGTCTGGGAGCCGTTGGAAACTCCTAACACCAACTCTGAGGTTATTTTACTTGCAATGAATCAGACAGTTCGAATGTGACTTCTGAGTTCAGCTCAATGTGAATCTAATATCGTATTTGCAGTATATGACGTATTATGAAGTGTGGGTCCAATTTAGATTTTTAATAAAATTCACTGAGTTAGGAGTTCGTTGGTTGGATAACGAGCTACCTCTAAAGCTCTACAGACCGTAACAATTGAGTCAACACATTTTACTTTATTTCAAAATGATAATTTTTCAATCTCAAATGAATTCGAAAACATGAAACTTAAGCACGAACATGAAGTTTCACGTTCGTCGTTATCAATGCCATTGGCATGGGTGAATTTGAATTGAGAATTCAATTTGCAATCTAAAAACGCAAACAGAAAAGCATTGTTAGTGCGATAAAAAGTTCACTCAAGTCAGAGTAAGAATATTATATGTTTGTCAAAAGAATTTCATCAAAATTTTGAGCTGTGTAATTAAATAGCTCACTTGTTTTTTTCTATGTTTTGTCGAATGTTGAATGAGTACTGTTGTGATTAACGAACGCGCTGTTGCGGTACCTTGGGCTATTGACAGTCTTATAAGGATGTTGGTCATGTAGAAAATGAAAACAAGTGAAAACGAAAATTATAAATATCCGTTATCTTAGTTTTGTTTAGCGTATTAAAGGATTACTAGGATTATAGATGTACTAAGATTATCAGTATCAGTAAAATCGTTAATAAAAAATATATTGTTAAACCAAACAAGTGGGGCCTGCTTACACTACCTTTATTCAATTTTATCTATTTTTATTTTATTCTTCTATTTCGAATAATGTGTTTAGTAAGCTATATTTATTTGATTACAGAGCCTTATGGCAGCCTCCTGTCATGGCTGCTATCACGTGATCGTGCGAAGCCTCTATACCGTTTTTTTACAAAAAGCAAATACAAATTAAATGAAATTTGCTGATCAGCGGTATATACCAGCTGTTCTTATGTCCAGATCGATTTTTATCAGAATAAATAAAGTTATTATTATTATCTTCTTTTATTTAAACTTTCAGTATGCGTAATACTTTACGAGAATAAAGCGGAACTTTTATAGTTCTAGGCTATATCCCTAGTGTGTCACTAACAAATGTCTATTCAAACGTGTAGAATGCCTTAATTATTTTATTATTGTTATCATTATTATAATTATTATCCTCATCATTCTTATCATCATCGTCATCATTATTATTATTATTATTATTATCATTATTATTATCATTATATAGCGCATTTCAAATCATCTCAATGCGCTTTACATTTATGACCATTGAAGGGCTATACGGGCTGCCCTCGTTCTTCGCCGCAAACCAGAAGAAACGCAGGCTCTTGGTACGAGACTGCGCAATGCACAGAAGCTACTATTAGGTACAGTTTTAAAAATATAATTACCATAGCTGGAAAGAGCATGTTGAAAAACAAACTCAACCGGGTCGAACTGAAGCCTGTGAAGGCGGCGCCTCTGCCAGCCGCTATACAGTCCGCGTATGACCCCGAAGCACAGCTCTAACTCGTTTGAACTAGTTAGGATTGATTTTGAGATTTTGCAACTTATATACTTTCATTCAAACAAATCCAGAGTTTTATTATATATTTTAACATGCTCTTTCCAATAGTAATTATTTTTCTGTTCTACTAATCTAATACTCATAATACTTGATAAGATTAGTTCATTGTCAAATCAATAATAAAACGTACCCAAGCTACATTTTAGCTACTTTAATCTTAATATCTAGATGGCTATGATTCAATATTTGTCTGGTGCTAGAAAACATAAAGTGTACAGTGTTCGGCTTGACTAAAAATTCCATAGGCAACTCTCTGGACATCAAAAAATAGTAAGACTCTCCTTCAGCTTTGACAGAGAAAGTCTTGCCAATACAAGAATTGGCTACTTCATAAGCCACGCTGACTTTGCTAGTTCTTATGATTTGAAAAAGGCATCCTTCGTAAAGGTCTTTTACTACAGTCTTGGAACCAAACATTCGTGAAGATATCAATTTCTTCATTTCTGCCGTCTTAAGAGGGCCTGGTTTATAGCTCGACGTCTTTGTTCGGTCGCACATGCATAGTTTCAGCTCTACCGCATCGTCCGCGCAGCCTTTGAATTTGTTATAAAGTGTCTGACGGTCGAAAAACTTAAGTGAAGGTTTAAGACCCGTTAGCTCTACCGCAACACGAAATACCTCGTCATCTTTCAACCCAACAGAACTTGAATCAATGTGGAGATCAAAAGTCGTTAACAACCCTGAGTTACGTTGTACTATTTTAGTAAAGGATTTACCAACAAAACGGACACATTTACCAAAACCTTGAGGCCCCTTGGACTTTGATTCGGAATCTGAAATAAAAACGACCAAAAAAATAATATGACATATAATACTTATTCAAAATTTCTAAAAATATTTGCGTGAAAAAGAATCTTTCTCCCTGAAAAAGATCGTTATATATTTTTTATTAACTTCGATAATAATGAATATAACAAATTAACGCCAACAGAAATGAGAGGCAGGGTGACCCGCAACTGCTGGCTCAAGTATACGGCTATTTCAAAAAAGGCTGAATACTGAATACTGCATACTGAATAGTGCATTCCAAGACCGAAGGGCATTGTGGGTCTAGTGACATTGTCTAAAGTAGGATTAATAATAATTATTTATTCTATTTTTAGTGTATTCCATCTGAAACAATATACTAACTACATGTAGAGTGTTAATTGCTGTATATTTACTTTTAAGTTCAAATTAACGAGACCCACAATGCACTTTGGTCTTGGAATGCACTATTCAGTATGCAGTACTCAGTATTCAACCTTTTTTGAAATAGCTTTATAAGAAAAGTAAGATATAACTAAAGGTAAAGAGGCATGAAAAGATCAAGAATTTAAACTAGAAACAATACGTGATGGTGTGCAATTTAAAAGCTTCTCGATGAGTTGAATATTTGCCAATAGTTTTGACTTTCCTTGGTTTGCTTGGGTCGTAGTAGCACTGAGGTAACTTGGCCAAACAAGTTTCGGCTTAAAGCCGGTTTTATAAATGTATAAGTGATCTTTTTGTTCAATTCATTTCGATTGAAATTTCCGTGACACTAATTTGTCGGGTCTTTTTGTCTTGTAGCTGAAGACGTTTTTCAGGATTGGATCAGTGATTTTTTATGATCAGGACGTACGTTCACAAATTCAGACACCAACAATAGAGAGTTTTAGATTTACGTTCACGGCAACGTGAAACGTCAGTTGACCAGTAAAAAATTCTTTTAAATTACTGAAAAAGAATCGCAAAAAAGTCCAAGTAGTAGAAAAACAAAAGAGTATTTGCGCTTGGTGAGAAGGTTTGTAAAAGGTAAAGTAAAATAAAGGAAAACTATGAAAACGTGGTCACGTTTGCCGTTTGCGGGAAGAAAAAAAGTCAATCTAAAACTCTCTAATAAAGTAGATATTACCTCATCTAGGAGGGTGTGCGCAACCCCCCGTCCCCAAACCCCTTTCCTAGATCCCGCGCCCTTTGTGTTTTTGTTGCGAGTAATAAATAGACTTGAGATTTTCTCCAGCAACTACATAGCTTCTCGGTGACTTTTGAATCGAAATTGTCACCTCATGATTACTCCATTATTTAATTGAAATTGGAAAGAATTTGTTTTTGCGAAAGAAGGAAAACCTGATAGCCTGTAGAAAAATAGATGTGTCATTGAGAAAGAATTGTTTTTTAAAATCCTCATTCAATCTCACCTTCAGAATACTGTTGTTGTATAACATTATTCAAAGTCCCCAAAGCAAGCTCTGCCATCCAAAGCACATTCGGGGAGTTGTCCATTAGCTTTTCTTCAGCTCCCTCGCATTGGCACCTCGCAAGAGGCATCAATGGTAGCTCGCTACATGTTCGATTCGATGATATTTTTGCGAACACGCCAGACACTCGGGAATCATTGGACGGTTTCTTCGCGTCATTTAGTGTCATAAGAGCACCATGAATGTCCAAGGTAGTAAGCAGTCTGTTCTGATTTTTCTTCAAGTTTTCAAACCTGTCTTTGCCCATTAGTTGGGCAGTTTTGTGCGGTATTATCATGAACGACAAAGGATTGTATCGCTCGTGTAATCCCTCATCAGTTAGGCCATAAGTTGTTCGTGTATGGCCGTGGTCGGATAATAAAATAGTCCATGTGTACGGGTCTCTAAAAGTGAAACCAAATTATGTCAAAAATGTTTAAGAATAATATAAATATCAAAAAATAAAATAAAATAGAAAAGAAAAAAGAAAAAAAGAAAAAAAAAAGGATTAAGAAAAAAGAATATAAAATGACTAAAGAATATCAATAAATTGACAAGCGCGCGCGTTTTAGCGCGAAAGTTCCCGCCAAAACCACAGGAACCCCATACACCAATATCAAAACGACCATTTAGACGCGAACAAACAACTGAATAAAGTATCATTACCCGGCAGCGAAGCGAATGAATTTTGAGAGCTCTTCGTCCATGCTTCGCACCCTCAAACCAGTCTCCGTGTGTGGCGTATTAAAGTGATGATACATGATCATTGGAGCAGCGTCCTCCACATTCCTCAAACCTTCCCTAATGGCACGTAAGTAGTGTAGGAAGTACGAGCTGAAGAATCGACCGTTGAAGCAGACAGTTGAAGGCCTGTCGTAGTGATTGGAGTATCCGTACTCTCTGAAGACTTCGCAGGAGAAGTGAGTTATTCCAATATGATCCAGATGGTGTTTGCTGATGACTTTGTTAAACTTGTTCCATCTGTAGATATAAGAAAACCATGTTGAGAGTGAATCAAAACCGGCCTCACAAATTTAACGGATAAGTTTCCATTTAAAGGGGCCGCTTTCATATATTAGCGCATATGGAAACGGCAGAATTGTATGATGGTTTAAGTTATTTTGAGAAAGTGGTTAGGGGGAGCTATCACATATTGGTGGGGTTGAGAACTATTGCAGGGTGACGAAAGGGGGTTAAGAATTGTTAGCTCTACAATGGAGTGGGGTTGTGTTATGTTTGTAAAGCCACCCCATCCCTCTCCCCATGCGCCCTAAAGATGGACCGCAAATATGTCACGACACTATACTTTTTTATAGAAGGCTTGGAGTCCTTTTTTCTCTCCAAGTTGTCCAACATAATCCCCCATTCATCATACCAACAGAGATCTTCTTGGAACATGGTTTGGTAGCCGTATTCTTTGAAGTGTTTAAAAAGGACATCAATGCCAAGTGGCTCTTGCGCTGCGGCCGACTTGCTGAGGAAGTCATCATTGGCTAATAAAAGTATAAAAAATCCAAATAAGAAACCTGCCACCCTGTTAGCTCAGTTGGTAGAAGCGTCGGCAGGAGGTCGTGGTTCAAGCCTCGGCCGGACCAACACTCAGGGTCTTAAAATAACTAAGGAGAAGGTGCTGCCTTTGTAATTACAATGGTCAGACCTTCACGTGGCTCGGATGACCCGTCCCGTCCCTAATCAACTAGAGACGTTAAAAGAGGACTGCGAGTTTATAAGTTGAAATAGTCCTCTTCATAATTCCTATACCATATTGAATAAATTATGTTATTAACAAGACGAGGGGTGAGTCCCACTGATCTTTACGTTTTTAAACTAAACTGAAGAGAAAAATTTGAAATGGAAACAGAAATTATTTTATATCATCCGCCGATCCTCTTGCTTCAAAAATTCCCAAAACTATATTAAAGACACTCAGATATCCAAAATGTTTGATTGAAAGATTCAGTAAACCTTCAGTTTTTATGGTTTGAAAGTCAGGAAATTGACCGAAAAGTTTGATATGCGAGAGAAGCGGCCATCTTGAAACCAAACTCTTAATTCCAAATATGGTATCAAAACCCCTAATTTGCATATCTGAATATTTCATTAACTTACCTTTTATAATTCCAGAAAACAACGGTCGAATATTCTCGAACGTGTGCATACTAATACTTTGAAAAAGTTCAAAGTCCAAAGCGCTGGCAGGTATAGTGGAATTCTGGTGAATGTCACGCAAGGCTTTGACAGACTTCCTCATCACTCGGTAAAAATGAGGCCGAGAAATCGAATCTAGGACTATGATATTAACGTTGACTTTCTTCGTTGAGTCGACGCGATTAGTGTTCACGAGGATTTTAGGCGGCAAAATTATGACTCTCACGAATCCTGCACATTTGATGTAACAAAAGGTGTCCCCTTGATTTCGGCTATTCGTTACGAATTCTAAAGCCTTTGCTGTGCTAAATGGAGTGATTGCTTCCCACTTTCTGATAACCCCATAATCTGGGTCAATTCTAGCCATGTATATTCTGCTATCCTCGCAGAAATCTAACGAACAAACGAGTGCTGGTTGATTAGACTCTGTGTACCAGCAGATATCAGATGTCGGAACTGGAGAGCAGCTTCTTCGCGTGATTGTGTCGCTGGGACTTCCAAAGAAACTGTTCGCAGCCTGGCACGACTTTGGGCTTGGTCTGAAAGGAAAGGATATGAAAAATAGGTGGCGGAATTCAAAATTGCATACAAAAACAAGGTTTTAATGTTCATTTGATGGCCGTTATGAAGGGCAATATTGTGAAGTGATGGAGGATTCTCTTTTCTCCGGGATCTCGGGGTTTTCTTCTTTCACAAAAATCTTTTAAAACCACGCTCAATTCTAATTTGATCTGCGAGTAAGCCGTGCCCTGAATCTGATCATGATAATTCCGGACTGTTTCAGGGTATGGGTAAACATATACCGGTACATACTCAAGGCTGATGAACATTGACAAGAGCAAACTTCACACTATGCGCGTGAGATGCGATGGCTCGAAAAGCAAGCTATGACAAAGCAACATTTCCCATTGTCAACACTGTTTGTGATATGTCACTATTATGTATAGTTATTCCTTACCGATGTGGTTTACACAAAATTTCATCATCCTCATCTTCGAGAGATTTCTGTCTGCCATCCTCATTATCTTCTGATAGACTTGTACGATGACATTCAGAACTTACAATTACCTTTTTGGAATGTCCTTTATAGAAAAAAAATATTTTAAATGATATCGCGTACAGTACACCTACTGGTCACATGATCATGTCAATACAATACACCTACTGGTCACATGATCATGTCAATACAGTACACCTACTGGTCACATGATCATGTCAGTACAGTACACCTACTGGTCACATGATCATGTCAATACAATACACCTACTGGTTACATGATCATGTTAATACAGTACACCTACTGGTTACATGATCATGTTAATACAGTACACCTACTGGTCACATGATCATGTCAATGGCTACATTACAGTACTTACCTAAAGCTTTATATATTTTCTTATCAATAGCAGTAGACGTTATAAGAACATAAGTGACGAGAAGACCAAATAACAACGATAGTATTACCTCTTTGCGCTGCAATCAAATGAAAGGCACTGATCAGTTAAATATATAACAACCATTTGGGCAGTTGCAATATGTGGATGGGTTTGTTTGATGTGTTTGTTCTGTCTCTTGTCACGTGGGTTTTTCTCCAGATTCTACTAGATTTTTTTTATACTAGAATTTTCTCGCTTCATAAAAACAACATGTGAGTAAAAATAAAAATAAAAATAATGATGATGATGATGATACGCATACTGAAAGTTTAAATAAACGAAGATAATAATAATAATAATAATAACTTTGTTTATCCTGATTTTTAAAAAACCGATCAGCTGGACATGATAGAACAGCTGGTATGAACTGGTGATCAGCAATATAAAATCTAAATAAAATCTATATTAAAATCTGCGATTAAAACCTAAAAGTATAAATACAAGAAAGGAGAAAATTAAGTATAATATATACATATATGCACAGAAACACAGAAACACAAAAACCCCGAGCCCACAAAACATATATATCCATTGTATATACGGGGGTCGAAAAAGAAAAAATAGGCTAAAAAAGATATATATACACATAATCGAAAACGGGTGCCTCCGTGTAGATTATTGGTTAAATAATTAAATAAATTAAACAAATATATGAAGAAAAAATCTATCGTACATTACACTTATGCTCTTAATTTTTAATGCTCAAAATCTAGAAAATACTTTTTAAAAAAGCTTGTTTTTAAAAATGGAAAAAGAGCTAAGTTCTCTCGAATCCTTAGGCAAATCATTCCAATTCCTAGCAGCACCAAACGTAAATGATAGTTGCCCCATTTTGGAAGATGTTTTTGGTAAGTTCAGTAATGTCGTATCTCTCAGCGCATATCCTGAGTGCAGGTTTTGCGATCACTTGATAAAGTAATACGCATTGTCTGATTCTGAAGGCGATCTAAGCGCTGTGCATTCTGCTTCCCACAGTCTCCCCAAACTATGCTCCCATAATCTAATATTGGTAGAACAGTTTGTTTGTATATTCCTATTAACATCTTAAGTTTTGGATAAATCTTAGAAGATACGCGTCGTGGTTTCCTACGCTCCTCTCGTGTTCTCTCAACATCCCGCATGTTTTGAGAGTATATCAAACAAGAAATTTCTGGAGGCGTTGCCTCTTAATCAAAATAGGAAAACTAAGAATATCTGAGTTGTGAACGAATGATTCAAAAATCAGGTTTTGGACGATTAGAATACAATTTACAAGCGTTTGGTCATAGAAAGGTTAGCTGTTACAACGGTACGGTTTTAGGGCACAGTCTAAGCATCCGATTAACTAAATAAACATCAGGGGGCAAAGAGTCATATTCGTCATAGGACAGGTCTAGGCCTGATCGAAATCTTGCATAAGATCAAGGTAGACTCTTCCACAGTCTCTCGCTCGTCCGTTCCGTCTCCACGCTTAGAGATCTCTAAACGGAACGGACGAGCGAGAGACTGTGGAAGAGTCTAAAAATCAAGGTCGAATTTAGCTTGTACGTGCTACTCGTGAGAGGCATGTGACTTGTCTTTTGAAATTTTATTTTTTGGTAAAGAGAATGCGTGACATTGACCTTGCTGGTCGGTTCATCGGCTGGTATCTCTGCAGTTAACATTTTTTTTCATTTTTTTATTTTTGTTTAGTTTGACATTATTTATATTATATCATCTTTCATAATATTTGTCTACTGATTATTATCTATGATAATAAGAAGTTCTGCGCTTTTCTGCACTTTTCAGCTCCTTCAGCTGTTTCCGTTTCAGTTTTTTACCGCGACCCCGGTGAGGGTCCCCTGACTCAGGGGAGAAAGCGTTGCGTGACGACTCTGAAAGCGGCTGTGTGTTAGACTAACGACCTCGAGGTCAAGCTAGCCAACGATCATTGTGATCGATTTACAAAGTGTGTTATGGTGGTTTGTTTGTTTGTCATGGGTAAGGTAGCCTCCTTTGCAGCCGTTCTTAGGTTCGTCACGCAACGTTTCTTCGACCCTAAGAACGGCTGCGAAGGAGGCTATGGGTAAGGTAGAGGGTTCCAAGAACAGAGATAAGGCGCCAACTGCTTTGGAGACCCCTCAAGTTCTTTTACACTATCAGGTTAGGTGTTTTCATGCACAAGTGCTACTACAACCTAGATTCCAACCAGGAACCGCAGGACCACATCAAAAAGAGAGATGTTGGCTACTCCCTACGTAGTTCCAACCAAATAACATTGCCTCTTTTCCATACAGTCAATTATGGCAAAAAGGCAATAAGGTACCAGGGTGCAAAACTGTGGAACGCGCTCAACAACAATACCAGAGAATCGAGTTGCCCCGTTATTTTCAAACAAAAACTTAAAAAGGACATATCTCAACTAAAGATGTAATAACTCTTTCCAGTCAAAATATTAAATTATGTAATAATTAGCTTAGTAGTAGATAAGATCGAGAGAATGAGAGAGAGAGAGAGAGAATGTGTGTGGGTGAGAGTGAGAGGACTAGTATAGCTTAGGACCTAGGATTAGAACACGCCCACATCAGCTATGCTGTATATAACTTATCGTGTATAAATAAATATTATTATTATTAATATTATCTTCAAAATCAATAATAAAATAAATGCCCGATATATTTTTAGATTCTCAAGTGGGAAACTGAATGCTCCACTTGTGCCCACTTGCCAACCGATCGAGAGATGATCTATGATCTATGATATAGAGTGCCAACAATACACCTACTTGCAAGAACGTTGTCATACGAAAATCAACATTAGTGATTTAGTGGGATAGGAATTATATTAAAAAACGAAAGAAGATCACTGAAGCTGAACTTTTTCTTTTGTCTTTTAATGTATTCCTTTCTCACTACATTACTAATGTTCTAATATCGTATGACAACGTTCTTGCAAGTAGGTGTATATCCGTGAAACACTTATTGATGGCTTGCAAGCAAGAGTTAAAAGACAAAAACATGGCGGCTATTGTGGTTAAAAATGGATGCTAATGAGAAATCTTTTGTTAAATCAGAAATTTCTGAACATCTCTTGTCGTAATATAGTAGTATAGGGAATGGGGGTTCCAGCGCAATCTCAACACGGGCAAGACCCGTGTCAAAAATCCACCTACGGAAACAACCCACTCCAAGTGTGGTTGGGGGCAACAGCGCAAATATGTTAGTCTATATATGGAGTGCGAAGATTGTAAAGAGTTTGTTTATGATTTCTGAGTGCTTGAAACCCAAGTTTGTACCTACTAAACCAAATAAGTATATTTGTTGTGGTAAGAAAATGCAAATAGAAGACGACACGTCAGCACAGTGTTACGAGTGCGGTAAAAATATTCGTAATGCCGTGCCTTGTGCTACCAGGGAACAATATTATTCCAACGGAGGTCGTAAGAAGACGCCATACAAAAGAATAAAATACTTTAGGGACTGGATGAGTCATATCCAAGGTTATCGACCGGTATATTTAGACAACGAAGTAAAGAAGAAAATCATAGACCATTTAGAAGAGCCAACCCCACAAAGTCTACGGAAGACATTGAAAAAATTAAAACTAGGGAAATATTACAAAGCTATTCCCTATCTTTTGTCTGAAATTACCGGTAAGTCTATTCCCGAGGTTTCTGATATGACAAAAGCCGAGTGGATGTTTTGTCGGCTGAATAAGGATATTCCTTATTATCCTGATGTAATTTACGAAATATTTTACAAAATAGACCCCAACCACCCCCTGTTAGGATGGATTCCGAGAAAATAAAAATGCAAAACTGGCGTTTATTTTGCCAGAAACCCCACTGGGGAATGCATCGCGCAGAACACCAAGCTATCCCCAGTGGGGTTTTTTGCATTTTGGGCTTACGGGGCTTATTTCATCCCGCGCCAGAGGCCCTCTAGTACGTACACATATATCTTTCTTACGACCCACCAGAGGGTGAACTCCGGACAGCGTCCCGAGACACCCCCTGACTTTTCCAATCGCGAAACCCCCCATCGCGGGGTTGAATCGCACTTTCTACCCCTCCCCCCACGGTTGCTGTGAGTGTGGGGAGGCTTTTTTTTTCACTCACAGCAACCGGTCCAAATGCGTCTACAGCGAGGCTCGAACTCGGGACTTTAGGCCTCCCCAGCTCCAAAGTCCCACGATCACGAGCGAACGCCAGACACATCTGGACGCTTATGTATGTGAAAATTATTATATTTAATCTGCATAATTTCTAGACTGACGTTCGATATGTAAATAGAATCCCGTCACGCTCTTTTCGAAGCAGATGTTTACTGAGCAAGCTTTCTTTGAAGCTCTTCTTTCGCTTCTTGATAGATCTTTTTGCGAGATTCCTCGGAAAGATCTCTTACGACTGTTTTTTTATTCCTTATGTCCGTCTTTAATTTCTCGTACTTTTCCTCTTCGGCTAAGATAAGCGAGAATTCTACGTCGTCTATCTTTCTGTCACGCAAAGCCTTTGAGACAAGGTCAGTGATCGTATTTACTTTAGCCCTTGACAGAGCTATTGTCGTGTCGTGTTTTGATATTTTGCTTGACAACTGTTTCATAATGCCCGTAGCAACAGCCGAGATAATACCACAGGCTGCCCCAACGCCGGCCAAAGGAACTCCAACGATTATTCCCGGCCCAGTAAGCGAAGTAGCAACGCCAGAGCCCGTTAACGCCACGGACATGGAGCCGGAAGTTATCGCGATTTTATGTAATATGCTTCGGGCTCTAGCATACTTTTTCCTGACCTCCTCATAGTGCTTCGTTTGACCCTCTAAGTAAGCGAGGATTAGATTTGCCTTATTCAAGCGGAAGTTCTCGGCATTCAATTCATTGGGTTTTGTAGGTAAATCAGGATAGAGTGGAGGTGCTGATGGTATAACATCCATTATATATACTAATGTACGACGCTTTTGGGAATGATATACAGGAGCAGCCACATCACGACAACAGGGATTACTGGAATTGGAGGGCCTTCAGGAAGATGTTTCCGCACGCGGATGCTAGTAAGTTCGAAAGAAGGCCCGATGGTATTTACTATAACGGCTCCAGAATGTACAGTAATGAGGATTTGAAACCTACGCTGGTTAATCAGATAGACGATCAACTGAAGAATTCTGGTTATGTTGAACATAAGCCTAAGCCAACATATGTTGAACATAAGCCCGTGCAAGGTTGGTCAAAGGAATTATTGCTGGGTACCAGTACTTATCCGATACCCGCAGTTTCATTTGATAAACACCCAAGCTTGGACCTAACGCTGAACATGCGGATTTCTAACAAGCATTCCTTTCCGTTAAAGGTGCGGGATATCTTCAAAGACGTACCCATTATTCATACCACCGCTAAGGAATCTCATGAATGGTTAAGTGGTCCTAACATGCGTTATTGGCCGCAGCAACTAAACTTTGCAGTTTGGTGTGCCACTAGCGGCTGTGGTGTAAGCGCAAGCTTGATGAAGAATTCAATATTTATGTTTCATTTTCACTTCACGGTTAGAAGAATACTGCATGAGATGGGCGTTACTGCATTACCAGGAGATGCCACGTTTTACCCAAGAGATAATAAATACAGCGTGCCGGCTTATGACAGACTTTGTAAGGAGTTTGACGTTGTAGGGAAGGATTTCCGATGCACTGCCGGCGCTAACAATGGTCTGGGGCATATTTGGGCTTATTGGGGGATTGGTGGACATGTGCTAAGCGATAAGGAAGTTCATGCGTTGAATCTACGATGGAACACTGGGTATCACAAAGAAACTCACGACAGTAGCACCTTCTTTGAACCAAACGCTAAGACCACTAAGGAAGTCAGAGACGGACCTTTGTTCAAAGACGAGGGCGGTAAGTATGCAGGGGCTAATCCACTGATTATCAAAATTACCAACGACGAGCAAACAAAGCAATATCTTAATTTCATACCCCCAGAAGGTAAAGGACTAACCAAAGCCGGCCTTGCCCGTTTAAACCGCAGCATAGAAGCTTACGTGTATTCTATCCTTGGAGCTCAGGTAAACACCCGATCGAGCATAGTGGGGAATACAGGCGCCGCAGAAGAGACGCGAGCCGAAGCCTTGATCTTATTCGAAAGTTCGATCTTGGAGGGCGACATTAGCAAGGGCGTACAGCGTTACCAACTAGCCATACAAAATTCTAAGGCGAGGTTGGACTATGCAGTAGCCCCGGGTTGTTGGTTAATGCCCAGTAATTTATCTATAAATACTGGTTCTGTAGTAGGATACAACAACAAACTTCAACGAGCTACTAAGGATATGAAGTTTGGGGTGAATGACGTGAACTCTGACACTCTTAGGAACATTCCTCACTTCGTGGAGAAGCCAAAAAAGGAACACGCAGAAAAACCCGAACCAAAGAAGAAGCCCCAAAAGAAGGCCCGTGTTATGCCTACGATACCCGAGGAATACGACCATAACTTACTAAAAGCCGGCTTAGCAGCTGCGAGCGTTGGTCTGAGTTATTATATATGGCGATGAACAACCCCTACGTAGCTGGAGTAGATTGTGTTTATACGACTTACACAGGTGAGAAAAAATATACCCTACCATCTTGGGTTGATGTCACGGGTATGTCCGTGAATTTAAACTACTCAGGAAAAAAATTGATATTATGCAGCATTTCTTTTGGGGCCGTTAGCAGCGCGAATGTAGGATTTCGTTTCTGCGACGACAACGGAGTATTACAGCCCATGCGCGTGAAGACAAACGACAGGGAGCCCACGCATTTCTCAGTAGAGCCGCCAACGAATAGCTCTGAGAATCTTTCCGTTTGGACTTTCCACATGGTTGCTGATTGCCACGGGAAGGTAAAGCTGCAGATAAGAGTAGATGACACCGCGAGTGTTTGTATGAATAGCATACATGACCAAAGGAATTACGTCTATAACCACATGACCATCAGCACTTTGACGGTGGTTAGTCTTTAGGAGGATCTTTGATCCTTGAAATATATGAACCCACACGTGAAGGAAACTTATTACGCCCATCTCGTAGATGAAGAGGAATATGACGACATCGCTTGGCATGACGTTGGACTGTGGGTTGAGGTTGGGGGAACTGCATTGGTCATTTGCACTATTAGCATTAATACAAATAAGCATGCAAACGTGGGGTTTAGGCTTATCGATGAGAATAATAAGCCCCTGCTTCCTTATCGAACTTCAACGAACACCAGGAAAGTTACCCATTTTTCGATGGAGCCCCACACTAGGTCCTCTGAAGACCTAACGCCAGTGACTTTTCATATGCTAGTCAATTGTAAATATGCTAAGCTACAAGTCACTTCTGATGACGGTGAGTTTAGGATAAATCGCATAGGTATCTGGCCTATTAATAGTGCAGCCTGGAATCATAAGCCCATTTCTACCATGAGTGTGTTGCCGTTGGTTCCAAATTACCAGGGCGGTGCTAACACCGTCTTTCATTATCCTCAAAGCAGGGCACCGCCCGATGAGAAGATCAAGCCTTCATCTTCTTCATGAGGACCACCCCAATAGCGACAACCAAGATCCAAATGTTGTTACCCACGAACTTCAACAGTTCTCCGCCGGCCCTAAGTGCCAAGGAAACAACCGAACCCAGCAGCCCAGGCAAACCGGCTGCCATCTTTTTTCCTAAGGCCGTCAGTCCATTGCCTAATTTTTTTACGCCTGCGCCTGTAGCCTTAAGCGCGGATAGGATAACTCCTACTACGCTCGAAATAGCAACCGCGAATGCCAGCGGAATACCATACTTCAAAAGGGCTCTTTTTACCTTTTCCTTGGTGGTAAGCCCCAATTCTCTTTCCAGGTTTTCCTTTTGCGCCTGTAATTCCGCAAGGCGTACCTCGAGGGCCTCCACTTCCTTTTGAGCTGCTTCCCTTTCCTCTTCGGGACGGGTTTGGTCGTTGATTATTTCCTGCTGCCGCCCTATTTGCCCCTCCAGGTCTTCGATGGCCTGATCTCTTTGCCGGATTTGTTCTTCCTTAGTGTTAATTTCGGCAACCAACTGCCGCCGTTCCTCTAAAGAGCCGGCTATGGTGATATGCAAGTTTTTAGCTTCTTCCTTGCTTATGTCTAGGTCTTGCAGGGCGAGATTGAATGCTTGCCTGGCTTGGTCTCTTTCGTCTAAAGCCGTTTCAGCTTCTCGCTTGAATTGCAGTATGACTTCGTTCTTGCCCTTGATTTCTTTCTTTTGAGCATCGGTTAGCTGCCGCATTTGTTTTTCGTACTTTGCTTCCTTTTCTTTCAACGTTTCTTGTAGTTTCTTGGCGCGTTTTTCTAACGCAACCTGTTCATTCAGGGCCTCCAACCTTTCTAACGCACTTCTGGTAGCCAGTTGAAAGCCTCTTAATCTTGCCACGTTAACCATGACCGAGCCATTTTCGTCGAAGAGGATTTGTGGTTTGGTCCAGCGGTTTTTGTCGGGATATCTCATGTCTTGGACGCTTATGAGGACTTTGTTTCCGCGTTCTGTGAGCCTTACGTCGTCGGCCTCGAAGTGGGAATAGCGCTGCGTTAGCTCTTGCGTTGCCCACTCTACGGTTTCCCGCGCGGTTGCTCCCTGCTCACCCATGTTTCGAAGTTCTATGTACTCGGGGGCGGACTTACCCGGGTTCTTTTCGTGCCACATGCGATTCAAGGAGGTCTTGAAGCTTTTCCACCTACTGCCGTACGTGTTTTCTAGAGCCATGTCGTAGATTAGGGGGTCGGTTTCCGCGCCTTTAGTCCATGCGTCGTATTCTTCGTCGTTAATGTCGACTTGACCTTCTTCGGTGGTGGGGTCAAAATCCGTTCCTTCTACTTCCATTATATATGATAAGCTCAAAGTTAAACCCCAACGTATTACCTAAGCAGGTTGGCGGACTGAAAGCAGAACGCACCTTTCACCGTGTCACCTTTACCCCCAGCAGCGCTAAGCCAGGGGAAACCCTGTACGTAGGCGTGCCCCGCCTAACGGATAACCTAGTCTTAGTTCCTGGCACCCTGGCGCTAAGGTTTGACCTAGCAATACAACCAAGCACTGCGGACGCGCGTCACGTTGTCAACGACCTTGGCCGCAACATTGTCTCAAAGATGCGCGTAAAGTTCGCCGGGGAATCCTTGCTGGACTTAAATAGGTACGATCTGTATACCACGTACAAAGACTTATGGTTGACTGCATTTGACCGCGCGCAAAGGATAGAGCAGGGAATCGCCAGTGATGCCATACGCAAGGTAAGAAGCGCAACCGACAGCGCCTCAGGAGAAGACGAAATAAAGACAGCTTATGGCACTAAATATGTCGTTCCATTAGATTTCGAAGTTATCACGAACCACGGTGCATACTACCCAAGGCAGCTAAGCGAGCTGCAGTTCGAAGTAACCCTAGCAGACACTACGAACATCCTACAGGGAAAGGACGTAAGTTCCTCAGCCGTCCACCCATACTCCGTTACTAACTTAGAGCTGCAGTATGAAACGGTATACAGCGAAGACTTAGCACGTAGCGCCGGTATGGAATACAGCTCCGGGAAGGCTTTCCTTTACGATCACGTCGTGATGTACAAGACGTTCAGCTTTACAAATAACGTCGAAGAGGTCATCAACCAAAGCATTAACCTTCCCAGGCGCAGCCTCACAGGGATAATGTTGCTGTTCGCAAAGACATACACGGCAGGATTGCGTGACTCTGAGGCGTTCTTTAATCCTAACATCACTAACGTAGGCGTTAGCATTAACGGAGTGCCTAATAAGGTTTACTCACAAGGGATAAAGCCCGAGGACATGTACCGGGAAGTCGCGCGTAAGTTTGGCGACCAAATTGGCCCAAAGGAATTCTTTAAGGATAAGTATGCGCTGTGGATCGACATGCGCACGACGAACGACGAAGACCTACATGGTCAGGGATTGCGGCTGGTAAATACCCAGGACGGCATTACGTTGGAGATCAAGCGCACCAAAGACGCCAGCGACGCTACTAAGATCAACGCATATATCTTCGTAGTCTCAGACGCGCAACTGAGTGTAGAAATGAATCAGCTAAAAAGCGTTGCGTATTGATTCGCGTTCCTTGAGCCAAGCGAAAGGATAAAAAATATTCCTTAGGTATAATATGCTTCGCGTATTCGAAAACAACGAAACCAAACTGCAATGCATAGTGCAAGGCGATAAACTTTACTTCAAAGCGAAGGAGGTGGCGGCGGCGTTGGGTTACGTAAATTCCAGAAAAGCGGCGTCTGATCACGTATCAGAGGAAAACAGGGTAACTTTGAAGTCTTTAAAGGGTGTAACTCAGCGTGACACCCTTAACGCACAACCCAATGCCGTGTATTTGACGGAGGAAGGTCTTTACGAATTGATATTCGGATCTGAAAAGGCTGAAGCAAAAAAGTTCAGGAAATGGGTGTTGGGTGACGTTCTACCCACGCTAAGGAAGACAGGTAAATACGATATGGAGAAGCGATTCAATGGTTCAAATCCAATGGCATTTAAGATAGAAACGGAGGCAGACATACACGATAGAACCGTACACAGGGTGCGTAGGTTCTACTCGCACGTAATCATAGTTCCAGGTCTTGGAGAACTGCAGGACACCGCAAGTAAGCGCATTAAAAGCTGGCGGAAAGGCTACCAGGCAGGTCAACCTGATCTGCTGATCCTTAACAACCATAATAAATACAATGGATTATGCATAGAATTGAAGACACCCAAAGGCACCGGCGTATTGTCCGAGAAACAAAAGGTAATGTTGGAACGATTTGAAGAAAATGGATATTTAACCATCGTAAGCAATGATTATGATCTGCTTTGCAGGGAAATAGATGAATATGTTGCTGGCATTCGCATTCCTTGTCCTTGGTGCATTAAAACATTCAAAGGTCAAGGCACTTTAAGCACGCACCTTAAAATATTTCATAGGTATAATGATTCTTGAACAAACACACTGGCGAGATCTGCTGCAAGGCGTTTCATATCGAATAAAAAACTACGTCGCATTCGAAGACATCGACCGTTTGAGGTTGGTCTTAGAACGCGACGGTCAGGAATACAGCCTTTGGGCGCCTGACTGTGTGAGATACATACTGCAGGGTGAAGAATATACACACCTACGCAGTCATGGTAAGGTAAACGGCCGATGGAAGTTTGACATCGAACGTCGAGCGGAGGATAATCCGTTGTGCGACTAATCCTCTTCATGGGCGGATAAGTAGTCATCTGCTGTGTCTGCCCTCATTTTTTCCGCCATTTCATACGCTGATAAGGTAATAGTCACGCCTCCTAGGAACGCTGCGATGTAAGGTAACATTATACCTTAAGTAGATTCCACTCTTTTCTTACCAACAGATAATGATCTAAGGGCTTAGGGCCATCGTAAAGGCAGCACCAAATATGTTGGCCGCTACGTATACAGCCACATCGGTCGCAGATGCCATCCCAGTGTTCCCTATTCTCCCACCTTACACCCTCATAGTCGTCGAAGCATACGAAGTCTTCGTCGATCTCCTTCTTACGTCGCGTGAGCACCCGGCCGGTTTCAAGGGGGCAACATCGCTCTGCTAAATCGCCGTGGGTCTCGCAGACCACATCTGTGAGGTCATAGCGACGGCAGCGGTACTTATGCCAGTTTTCTTCGAAGAGGGGTTCATCGCATCGGCGGCAATGACCTTTAAGGCAGACTCTATGCTCGCGGTGATATCGTAGGGCCTGTACTGTGGACAGTTCCTTACCGCAGTCACCGCAAACAGTGCTGATGGTCTTCTGACAGACTTTCTTGGAAAGATGGTATTGCAGTCGCTGCTTGCTACTAAAAGCTCTATCACATTGCACGCACTTCATTATATATACCTTATTTTTTATTGTTAAATTGTTAAACCCTGTAAGAGGGTTTTAGGATAGGGTCTATTATTTCTTGTTATTTTGTTAAGCCCCGTAAGAGGGTTTTAGGATAGGGTCTATTATTTCTTGTTATTTTGTTAAGCCCCCATTAAAAGATGAGGTATCATTCTTTCTCATCGTTGAAACCAGCAAAAAGATAATCATGTTAACCATTCTTCGATTACGATGATTTAACAAAATAACAATAAAAAATAGGTCCTTACTTGAGACCTCTTTGCAGCATTTAACAAAATAACAATAAAAAAGAAAGACCTATGCTAATTCCCCTTGCCGGGGCTTAGTAAGATCTTCTTTGCGACCTCTTACTCTTCTCGAGCGTCGTCTAAAGTCCTTTGTGCTTTAGTATCCGCGGGACACCAATGTCCAACGAAGTCTTCTTCAGAGAATACCTTATTACAGTGACGGCAGGTGTATTTTTTACACGGTTTGGGTATCGGTGTTTTGGGAGGGATTATGCAGTCAGCAGGTAGTTCGCACGTAATGCAGTCCATATATCTATGGGGGATATCGAATGAAGTCCTTAATGGACTCCTTAGCCCAGCCCGCCATTGTCAAAAGCGCGCCAAACCGTTCTGCACGCTTCAGACCACACATTTCATCGTACAATTCCTGTACGCGCTCTTTTAACCGGTCTATCTCCTCCCTTTGCATTTCTATGGTGTCTTTTTTATCCTTTGCGTCGCCGGCGATCCTTCTTACTGCTTCCACTGGTTCCATCTATATATAAATGGGGTTCATCAGATATAAATGAACCCGAATCACATACCTTGTAACGCTCTGATAGTAGGACCCACCGGCTGCGGAAAGACCCAGTTCATCGTGGAGCAGCTATTAGGATCCTTTAGATACCGCTTCGACTACATAGTGCTATTATGCCCCACCTACGTGAATAACCGCACCTGGACGGGTATAGGAGTGAAAGATGACGACTTCTTCGTAGATATCTTAGATCCTAACGAGTTATCCAGCCATTTGAAGTTCTGGCACAAGCAATTCCCTAAAGATACACAGACGCTCCTCATATTGGATGACATTGCCTGTGGGGACGACGTAAAAAGGCGCACCTCCGAATTAGTGAAGCTCGCCTTTAGCGGCAGACATGACAACATTAGCGTTTGGTTGCTTTCCCAGCAGCTTACCAGCGTCTCTAAGCCCTTTAGGGAAAACATAGGCTCTCTCGTAGTATTTTATACTCCGAGCAAGTCTGACCTGGAAACCATTTTAAGCGACTACGGCGGTGAGATAAGCAAGGAACAGCTGCACGAATACATGCGGCATTTAAAAACGCACCAACATTCCAAGATGATTTTCTCTTTGAGGTTTCCTTATGACGTTAATGTATATGGAGATTGAGCAGCTCATAGATGAAGTCCCCACACAGTTAGATGAAAGTAACCTCAAGGAACAACTTAACATTCTTGTGTCTTCTGGGAAGTGTAAAGAAATGATAGGCAAGGAACTTACCCATGAACAGGTTAATAAGTTGTCAGAAGAGGAGGTTAAGAAGTTCCATAAGAGGTACGAGGCTGCCCTCGCAAGTAAGACCACGGACGCCGTAGCAGACTCCGCTATCCGACTTGCAACTAAATTGCTTGGACTTGCACTGCCTATAGACGACGTGGAGCAACTGCGGAAGGACATAAGAGATGACTATGTCATATCCCAAGAACTTAAGATAACCTGCGGGTGGTTGTCTTTGAAGTGCGGTAAGTTAATGGCAGTCGCCTCTGCGGCACTTCACGTAGCTCAGCACGTCGACTTGAAGGAGGTACTAGGTTCCTTCGGAACATCTTGGAAGGACTTCAAGAAGGACAGAGAAGTCGAAAAGGTCTTCCAGGCAGCACTTACTGAGGTACCTGATCAAGTCGCCTCAAGTACCTAGTCAAGTCGTTGTCAAGTCACCTCAAGTACTTAGTCAAGTCGTCCTTAAGTCATTCTCAAGTACTTAGTCAAGTCGTTGTCAAGTCACCTCAAGTACTTAGTCAAGTCGTCCTTAAGTCATTCTCAAGTACTTAGTCAAGTCGTTGTCAAGTCATTGCCAAGTCATTGTCAAGTCGTCATCAAGTAACTTGTCAAGTCCTTCAAGTCCCTTAATATAAGATGAGTGACACCGAAGAACAACCAGAAAAGGCTCCCGTAGAAGATACCAAGATTACCAAGGCTAAATCTCCGGGCAGAGTCGCTGCCGGAAAGAAGCTCGCGGAGATGAATAAAAAGAACAAAGCAAAGAAGGAGGAAAAGGTGGAGGAAAGAGAAGAGGAATCCTTTATCAATCCTGGGTACGTCATTGGCGCGATAGGAATTGCTATAGCAGCAGGCAGCCTCTACTTACAATGGCGGGCTACGAAGCCAAAAGTAAAGTGGGAGGCCGCAACATATCACGCACCTGTGGAGGTTAGAAAAAGTAAGATCCCTGAAATGGAATAACCTTCTCGCTTTGTAATATAATGTCGACCGCGTTGTTGAAAACTGTTGAAGAGGCAGCTATCATTACTTCTATTGTTGCGGGTATTGGTTGGGTAGGTAAGAAAGTGCTCAAAGAAGACTTTACTGAAGACCCAAGCAAGAGCTTCGCTAATTTTGCTAAGATGACCGCTGCCGTAGGCGGGGCTATCATGGTAAAGGATTACCTACGGAAGGAAAAGTACCTACCTAATGTATAATGGTTAGCTTAGTCGCAGGTGGAGTCATTGCAGCTTTAGCATTTACAGGGGCTAATTATGGTGGTCAATATTTGGATAGATTAGTTAGAGGCGACAAAAGCGGTGCCGCCGAAAGAAAGAGACACGACTTAGCGCTGGAGAAATATCAAAGGGACGTTGCAGCTTGGAATGAAAAAAGACAAGCTTACAGGGATTGGTTGGATAAGAACTACCAAGACAAAATGCAGGCAGACAAGAACTTCGAAAACACAGACTACGCCTTTAAGCTCTATGCGCAGGCGCATCCCGACTTTAGAATGAGAAAGCCTCAGTTCAAGAATTACTACCAGCCTTCTAAGAAACAAAAAGACAATGAATTGGTCTTTGTAGGAGTCGCAGGGCTGGCGGGAGGCGTGGCCTTGGCGTATCTAATATAATGATCGTCTTTTTGGAAAGCGACAAGAATAACTTTACCACTTATTTGAATCCTCCCATCCGCGCGGAAAGGGTTAGGCTGGTTAGTTGCTCTTTGTACAATTCTTGGTATAATTTGATTGGCGGCTTTGTCGTTGTGAATTCCCAAAAGCCAAAAATACCAGATTCCCATTACACCCCTATAACACTGGCTAAGGAGCTAGCAAAGCATGGATATACTCTTACCACAGGATTACCCCATGAAATGAAATTCAAGAAAAATAATGGGAGCGCCAATCTAAAGGACAGTTCATTGGTAGAACTCCTGGGCCTTACTAGTACCACGATAAATAGCGGCAGTACATATGATGTGAAATGGAAAGTCGCATCCTCTTATGAAGTCTATTGCGACTTGGTCCATAGTTACAACAATGGAGAAAAGTCTTCTCTTATGTCCAAGTTTCTGCCCCAAGGTAATCCATTTGACCCAGTAGAATACACTCCCATTTCTTTGAGCTATGACTTGTCTAATTTGGTAGAAAGCATAAACATCACCATTAAAGTGGACGGAAAGACGGTGGATTTTAACGGACGTAAGATCAATCTCGTCCTATCCTTCGCTTGAATCAAGCGAAGCGCGATTCTATTCATATAATGGGCCGCGTAGAGGACAAACTCAAAAGGATTTACTATGGGCCTGAAGGCTATTGGAAAGGAGCGTCAGCTATCAAGAAACTCGCGACCGCGGCCAGGGCATCAGAAGAAACGGCTAAGAACTGGTTGAAAAAACAAACCCTCTGGCAGGTCTATCTTCCCGTGCCTAAGTACATTCCCAGGCCCAGCTTTACCGTAAATACCCCCAACGAAGTTCATCAGGCGGATTTGCTTTTCTTACCACATGACAAGGTGAGAAGAAAGACCTATAGGTACGCTTTGACCGTAGTCGATATCGCAAGCAGATATAAGGACGCCGAACCCATAACCAGCAAGGATTCTGGGGAAGTCGCAGAAGCCCTAGGTAGGATTTATAAGCGCGTCTTGAAATGGCCTAAGCTGCTGCAGGTGGATGCGGGGACGGAGTTTATGGGCGTGGTTACCAAGACCCTGAAAGACCACGACACTAAGATTAGAAGAGCTGAAGCAGAGTACCACAGGGGTCAAAGCATCGTCGAAAGATTCAATAAGACTCTGGCCGAGCGTCTCTTTGGGTACCAGTATTGGAAAGAGCTGGAAGATCCCTCCAAACGCAACAGGGAATGGACTCAGAGGCTCCCCCAGGTCATCGTGGCTTTGAACAACGAGGCGGCCAGGGCTACGGGAATAAAACCCAAGGATGCCATAAAAAAGAAACACGTGGAACACAAGTCCTACGTCAGAAGTTCGAGGGCGGTCTTCCCCCAGGAAAAGAAATTAGGTAATGTCACGGTTCGATATCTCTATGAGCCGGGTGAATTAGAAGGAGGATCCAAAAGAGCTACGGATCCTAATTGGTCTTTGGAAACTTACCAGATCCGAAGTGCGATAGCTAAGAAGGGTCAGCCCATCTTGTATTATCTTCATGATGGTCCCACGCGTGGGTTCGTCAAAGAAGAACTGCTTATCGTGTGATGTCCGAATGCTATCGTATGCACTCCGTCATCACACATCCATCGCTTACCGTCAAATGCAGACAGTGACACCTTCTCCTGCGTGACGTTATGTATCTGATGACCATAGCTGCGCAGGCTGTTCATCTTATGCCGCTGTTCCTTGCGTGTTCGTAATACGTTGAGGTAGGACTCGTGCGTAATGTCCTTCTTAACCACATACTTTTTTACGCCTTTAGCTTTCTTTTCTACGCCGTCTAACTTTAGCACGCTGTACATCTTTGGTTTCAGGCCCACGTACTCTACTATGGGTTTTCCTAACATTTCGTCTTTCATCTTCCCAATTACCTTCTTATTCTTCGCAGAGTAAAGGAAGTGCTCCTTCGGGTAACCGCTGGTGTCGTACTCGTCTATGTCGGGGAGGCAGTCTT
Organism: Actinia tenebrosa; assembly: GCF_029948245.1. Taxonomy (NCBI): domain Eukaryota; kingdom Metazoa; phylum Cnidaria; class Anthozoa; order Actiniaria; family Actiniidae; genus Actinia; species Actinia tenebrosa. The sequence goes on from NW_028292582.1 coordinate 12,771,447, forward strand.
TGTAAACGTCTTCCGTTTGCACTTCTAGAATTAGGGAGTCGGTGTCTGTGTACAGGAGGCGACAGCGGTCTCCGTACTTTGGCTTAAGCTTATCGTAGTAGAACTCGTACATAAGCAGCTTCGATAGATCCAGCACCGTAAAGCCTGTGTAAACGGGCTTGTTTAGTAAGAGGTTTGCCTTTTTCATGTGAATCACGTAGAAGTTCAGCATTTCTACGTATCTAACGAAGCCTGGCTGTGACACGTATGCTTCTGCTTCCTCTTTGGTGCTGACTATTTTTACGCTTACGCGCTTGCGGATGTTCTCCATTGTCTTTCCGAACACGCTGTTGTTCATCAGTTTGAAGAGGTTTTTCTCGAAGTCATTTTTCGCTGCGGTACGCTTTTGCGTGTTAAAGTCAATGTAGGGGCGCATCCAGGGTTCCTGCGTGAATTTTAGGACTCTGTGGATCTTCTCTACGCGCATTCCGTGTCGCACGTAGAACTGCAGGTTGCGGTAATGTACCACATACTTCTTCTTATCCATCAGGTTCATAGTTAGTTTCCTGTACGGTTTGTAACCAGGGCACATTTGCTTTTGCAGCGGACTTAGCTGCTTAAATGGTATCTCTATCGCTTCTGGTGCTAAGGGGAACTCATTGTGTTCGTCGTGCAGGCGCTCTGGGTACTCCAGATCCACTTCTAAAACGTAACCCTTGTCTTCCTCCTTTCCTACCTGCATGTAGAAGTCTATCGGCTTCACTGGATCCCATTCGAAGTCTCTCACAGGTAGGTACTGTGACATTGCCCAACCATAAAGGTTATTCGCATCCAGGTAGTAAATGTATGTGGTTGGTTTCTCTGGGTCGTGCTCTACTAAGGGGTTGTTTGCGCGGGCGTAACGTCGGCTGGGTCCGCATACGCCGCCACGAATACCGTCTTCCATAAACCGATACATGTCGTACTCCGTTAGGAGATCCAACTGCGCATTTGTCTTCTTTAACAAAGCACTCCAGCTGAGCCCAGGAGCCGTGTAGAAATTAGCGGGATCCAATCCGTAATATTCCATAGCCATCTTTCTGAAGCTTTGGAAAACATCTGCAAGCAGCACTACGTCAGACCTTAGGTAGATGTCGTGGTAGTCACCCATGTTCTCACAGGAGTACTTTTCCCACACGTCTAACGCATGCTGGTACTCCTCATCCTTTATACCAGACTCGTTTAGGGTGCTGTAGAAGCGATCTTTAGGTGGTAGGGGTTCTTTGAATCGATCCCAGGAGTCCATGTATTCGTATGGGTAGACTCCTTTCCTTTCCGCGCCGTATTGACTGGAAATGGGAAAGTTGGTGTTATACTTTACGAGGTTTGCTAAGGAGTCCGCCATAAACTGCTGCGAATCTAAGAACTTTAGCTTACCCACAGTTACGGACATGTAGCGCTCTTTGTTGTTGGGTATGCATTTGACGTCGGAGCCGTCTGTTCCTTGTAGTAGCAAATGGGAGTCGTAACCGCGGAGGTTGTGAAAGAACACCGGAATCTCCATGTCTGGATTTACTTTGAAGTTTATATTGCATTTCCAATGAGCCGCTCCTCTGTATTTACCCGTGATGTGGCAGTGATCCCTAACCTTATCCACATAGAAATCCTCAACAAATGCTTTGTGGCAGTGAATGCAGTGCGTGGAGGGCTTTCCCGGCTTCTCACCTTTCTTAGCATACTTCCCGCATTTAAAATGAGCTTCTCCTAGATACTTTCCATCTTCATCCCACGCTTTCTTGGCTCGTCTTCCAAACTGAAGAAGCGTATGTTGGCAAATGTGGCATTTTTTTGCCTTGTTAAAAGCCTCCTGGTTCTCTTTGGTAAATTCCATCTTCTTTGGACGTCTTAATTGTTCTCTTATCTCCCCCTCCTCTTCTCGCAATGCTTCTAGAAACTCATTAGCTGCGTTCTTACCTCGGTAAATCACAGGAGGGTTTGCTTTACCATCTGATCTGACTACTATGTAACCAAAGGAGCAGATCTCGTGTAATCCTACCTTATTCGTGGCGCCACGTTTCTGCTCTTCCTTAGTTATCAACGCTTCGAAGTCTGCATATATCACGTAAGGTACTTGCATCTGCTTTTGATGGTCTGCGTATGAAAGCTCTTTGTTGGTGGGCATCTGGATCCGTTGCGCCACTTCTTCGACTCCGCGGCAGATCTCATCGTGTTTCTTTAGGGTATTTAAGGATGTAAATGACAGCAAGCAGCAGTCGCAGAAGTACTTTTTGCCTTTGTGCTTAGTATGTCTGTAGAATAGTCTGCTAATGTGTTTAACCCATGAGTAGTGTCCGCCGTGGTAGAATAAATGTACGCGCTCTCCTTTACTTTTTGACAGAACTAACGGTACTATCGTCTGCTCTCTGACTCCGTAAACGTTAATTGCTAGATCGTTTATTTCCTCAAATATGGGGATGTCTATCAACTGCATGGGAAATTCCACACCATCCCACTCTAAATCGTCTGTGGGATACTTACTTGTCCTACAGGGATCCTTCTCTGCTGGATACAGTGCAGACCTGATTGCCCACATAAAGCATCGATTGTCTTCATTCTTCACGTTTACAATAGCCTTCTTCCTTTCTACCCACGTTGGTAGCGGTACGTAACTCCCCCCTCGTATGGGTACGTACCTGGCTATACTTATCTCTATTCCTTCAACCTCCTCTACTGTCCAACCCGATCCTTCTTTCGTGTAGTTAGACAGCGACTCCATTATTGCTTCTAAGGCTTCACTGAGTGACCTATCCAGATTCGTGGATTCTAATATCACTAACGACTTTGATCGCAACATTGCTGTCGTCATTACCTCGTCTTTTGACAAACTTACTTCTACCATTATGCTCGCTTTCAGGGCTCCTAATTCTTCTATACCTTTTCGGAGAGTCCTTTTAACCTTCCTTTCTGACTGACGCCAAAACTGTCTAACGTCAATCTCACCGTTACCGGGTATTGGCACCGTGCTGAAGTTGCTTTGGGATTCCATCTATATAATAGGAAATATTTTATACCTAATACCAAGCACTTTTTAAGTCGTCGTAGTCGTACTCACAGTCCTGACAATGCCAAAACAATTTAACCTTAGTCTCAAACTTCTTACCACATCCACAATCATAACTGCTCATACACTTCGTCTTCATTTTCAAATGCTTTTTCAAATCCGCTTCTTTCTTAAAAGTTCTCTTACATTCTTCGCACTCCATATATAGACTAACATATTTGCGCTGTTGCCCCCAACCACACTTGGAGTGGGTTGTTTCCGTAGGTGGATTTTTGACGCGGGTCTTGCCCGTGTTGAGATTGCGCTGGAACCCCCATTCCCTATACTACTTAATATGTATATAACACATTCAACTTTCAGAAATTTCTGAACATCTCTTGTCGTAATATGTATATAACACATTCAACTTTCAGAAATTTCTGAACATCTCATATCGTAATATGTATATAATATATTCAACTTTCTGAAATTTCTAAACATCTCATATCGTAATATGTATATAACACATTCAACTTTCTGAAATTTCTGAACATCTCATATCGTAATATGTATATAACACATTCAACTTTCTGAAATTTCTGAACATCTCATATCGTAATATGTATATAACACATTCAACTTTCTGAAATTTCTGAACATCTCATATCGTAATATGTATATAACACATTCAACTTTCTGAAATTTTCTGAACATCTCATATCGTAACACATATATAGAACAATCAAGATGCAGGAATTTCTGAATATCTTTTACAATACTATATATATAACATCAAGAATTTAAAAAAAATCTGAATCCATGAAAGAGTGAGTATGTTTAGGAGTTTTATTTAGAGTAGTATTAAGCTTATGTTCAATTAAAGACTAACCGGGGACCCTTTTTCCACTCTTCTCTGATTGTTTTTTATGTGAATCTGACTTGCAAGATCATAACAAGGTATATAGGATTAGGGATCACAGCTACAGGATCAAGAGGAAATGCAGACCCAGGATCAAGACAATTAACTGTGAATTTGGGAATACATGTACTAGACATACTAGAGAGTCTTTCTATATATGTAATTCCATTAAACCTTTAAATTTAAAACTGCTACCAGATTTTAGAGTTTTTACGACCCTGAAATCGGTATGCGGGACGGGAATGGAATACCCGCCTGCGAGCAGAGGATTTTTTAAGTTCAGAAATTTCTGAAAGCTGAATGTTGTATATATATATACATATATATATATATATATTACGATATGAGATGTGCAGAAAAAAAGTGATGACATGGTACATATAAAATAAATCAGAAATTTTCTGAACTTATAAATGCCCTGTAACTTAGTATTACTAATATTTCACGGATATATTGTTTGCACTCTAGTTAATATGTATCATCATCCAACTTTCTCTACACTAGGGAGGGAAAGTCGATTATTATTGTGTGGGTTCCTGTCTAAGTACAAACGTTTTCACTAGCAGGGTTTACGTTCGATTTCCCATTTGATTTGTTCCCATGATCTATTTACGATTACTTTACCGGCTATTACAAAAAGTACGTTACACTGACAACTGAGGCACCAAAGGCCTGTATCGCGCGGGTCTGTCATCGTCGCTTTAGGGGTCCTGTTTTCCTACCCCAAGGACATCGTCCGGACATCGTGTTCTTCGGGTTTTTCTTTTCCTATCTAAATTCCATTTCCAGTCGTAGAATAGGTCAATGCCAGTGGAATTCGAAGTTCGATTACGGACAATAAGTCATAATAAAGACAGTGATCCCCTGGGAAGATGTCGATGCAAATTTCTTGGTTTCAAGCATGCACTGAAGATTATCGTAGCTTCAGAAACCACATTTTGAATTACTTGATTTTTCAATCCTTTGGTCTCCTCTTCGATGTATAAACTGCAGCATTATCTTGAATAAAATTTTACCTTACTCTGGAAGTCAAACTAGGTAGTAGCTAGGCAATTTAAGAGCAAAACATAGATACAAATCCAGGAGCTCCAAAAAGCGTGGCTTCTCATGTGTTTTCTTTCTTTTGAATACGAATTGTGTTTGTCTAGTAAGCGTGTTGATTGTAGTGGCTTTGTGTGAATTCGGGTTGTAAGATGACTGATCGAGTAGTCTTTCAGTGTTTGTGGGTTTGCGGTTAACAGTAGTGAGTAGAAGATTATTGTTGTGGCCAACCAAAAGTCTAGAAATGGGTATAACACCGTTTTCTTCGATCTGTCTTTTGAAGTGTAGTTTTGTTTGTTAAGAATATGAAAAGCGTTAATGTCTTCAGTATGTAATGCAGTCATGGTGTCGTCGGATCCAAAAAGGCAGGTCTTATCCATAGGTAGCAAGGGGGTCCGTGTAACACTCCACAAAGAGCTTTTCAATTTAGTTGGCGTGAATTGGACATATGAAATTTGCCTGATTTTTGAACTTTTCATTTTTTACGATCATGTCAAAATTCCAATATTATCTCATCAATGTCAATTTTCAATTTTCGAATTCAAAAATTAAAAATCAAAATACATATTTGAAATGACTTTTCGATATTTTTATTTTGTCCTCTGAAAACGAACTTTGCAAAAATATCCTGTAGACAGGGGGAGGTGAAGATTAGGCGGACTGAGGGTAGGTGGGTCCACTAACAACAACAACCATAATAAAAAACATAGAGGGAGGGGAGGCACCAAGAACCCACTACTGACCGGACTTTTACGGCACGAGGTTTCTAGTTCGTAATCGTATCATCCAGGCTTCGACTATACTACCTAGGCCACTTTGGAAGACTAGTATTGAGCGTGAGAACGCGATAACCTCATTGGCTAATGGTGTTATCAGTTCATCTCCGTCTAGCTTTACTGTTATCTGATTGGTGATTTTTGTTGCAAGTGGCGCTGCCATAAGTTTAGTAGACTAAACGCAATCGAAAAATATTTCTTCAGTCTCTCATTCTTGTGCAAGTTGGTTGGAAAGATGTCGAGTGCAAAATTCACATTTCTTTTTAAGGAAAGGCATATGCTTATTAGCGACAGTGATGTAAACAGAACGCGTTTGTCGAGTCTTTTTAAGGTAACTACTTTTGTCCTACTTACATGTAATTTTGTAACTACTTTTGTATGTTGATACTTATCACATAACAATATCTTACTACATCGTAATCACCTCGTATTCCCATTTAGATCGTACCAGAGACTATTTATGTAATGGATGACGACGATAACGTATTCTTTCCTTATGAGAACGGGGGTTTTGACACAGCGCGAATGAACCAATTCGCAGTCTTTAAAGTGGATGGAGATTCAATGCAAGCGCCTGTTGATAATCCTCAGTGCAGACCGACTTCAAGCACCAGGTGGGTAGTCATATGTCTTATACTTATCTGCAACCTTTGATATAGCAGCTATATGCAAATGTTTTCTGTATCTATTTAGTTTCGTGAATGCAATCGAGGTCGAAAATATCAGCCGCATGCTAGATATTTTTAAAATTTGCAAGTCTGTACGTTTACTTTTTATACTAATACCCGAGTAGTCTGGAAATGAACAGACTGTTAGGATTTTGAAGATTTACCTGAGTACGAGTTACGATCACATTGAGTATATATTTTCCTCGAAATTTTATCGCACATTTTAAAACATTTGGAACATTCCCTTGTGGAAAAGCTGTTGGATGTGTGAAATATCAAGACATCGGAAAACACAGACATTTTCAAGGGCGGCACGTGCCAGTGACCTTGTTTTACCGATCAGCCACACTGACATCTCCTTGGCATTACTACTTCATTCTTATTTACCTAAAACATGTGAGTTTTACGAGAACTAGTTAACTTGGCAGCTTTAAGATTCCTAGACCGCTTATCTGAGAATAAATGTCCAATGATTTCGTTTTTACGTCACTGATCGACGACGCCTTTGTTGTAGATTTCAGAATTATTGTCGACTACGGCAGCGATTTTGCACAGAAATACTGTACTCAAACATTTCACCCAAAACCAGTGCACAGAAAGAAGAGGAAAGAGACCGGGCAAACGTTCGTACTCTTAGCACCGAAATGTTATTCAATTCATTCGGAATTCCTGTGTTGATGACGGGTAAATGGTACAGCTTCAAATCCCAACCCGTGGCCCCACCCCTCTGGTTCGTGACCGATAACTCGATAGCGCTACAATGACGTCTGCCCGATCTGTAGTAGCTTAGCGTTGGGTTCGCTCGAGGACTCGATAATGCATTGTCTAAGTGTTTTTGGTGAAGACGTTGATGTTCATTCATATTAAAGCTAGTAAAAACAGACTAATTCGTAAATTAATTTACAAAGTGTATTTTAATTCACTTTCTTTTTCAGTGCCTATGTTACCTTCCCACGACCAACCCAAAATCGGCACATACCGGCACCCCTACGTCAAAAAAATGAGAAAAAGAATCATGAAATAAGGAAGGCAATTTTGCTAGCAGACTTTGATGATGCATTAAAGCCATTTGTTACTGGAACAGTGCATATCCAAATCGACGACAAGTCGGCAAACCCCGAGGCGATTGCTAATTTAGTAAAAGAATACAACAATACTAGTGAAGATTATACTATTTGCGACGCAAATGGTTTTGAAATCGTCTCAAGTCCAGGCACAACAGGTAATTATTAAATATATATAATTTCAATGTTTTAGTGCTTCTCAATCACACGCGCGATAGTCTTAATAGAAAACTTTCTACGATTTCGCGCCTCTAAAAACAAGAAGCGCCGTAAAAAGCGTCCCAATTTTTTAAATAATCCTTGCTGAACAATTTAAACTTATCTCTTTTCTGCATAGGTATTGACTTTTGGAAAATACCATCAAAGAAGTTTTTGGCTGTGCCTGCGGCACGCTATTTCAGCGCGTCTAAAGAAAGAGAAGCGCCTCGTTACGGAAAAAAGAGAAAGAGGTAATTTATTTGAAGAAATAACACGAGTTATTAGAAGGGTGCAGGGGCCGTGCAAAGGGAGGGGCTGGGGGGTCTATGGTCCCCAGTTTTTCCTTTTTTCCATACTAGTCTCGTATATTTTGCAATCTTAGCCCTCCCCCCCCCCCCCCTCCCTCTCCCACTTTTTCCAATATTTTTCATTCTTTGCCCCACCCCATCCCCGACACACGAACACACATTTTAGGGTGCCCTGGGGTGTGGTTTAAGTTAAACTTGATTAAAACAACAAAATATAAGTGAATTTAGATATATAATTTTAAGTCGTCTCTCTGATTTATTTTAACAACTAGGTCTTCCACTTTAACAAGTGAAGAAATGGAAGAGACCGTACAGAATGTTCTTGAAGCAACAACAGGAGTTGATGAGAAGTGCAAAGATCTAATGACCTCCATATCGAAGACAAACAGTTTGATAGAAGCAAAGTTTTTGGATTTTGAATTTCATTTTGATGAAGGAGTGAAAGAAAGTCAGAGTAGTATTCAGAAAGATCTCTGTGATATTAAGTCATTGTTATCTAATGATACAAATAGGGATCAGAGTGATCTATTGCAGTCACTAAAAACAACGCTAACATGTAAAATATGCCGGAGAATCTCAAAGAAGGAAATTGCGTTCGCACAATGCTGTGGGCAAATAGTCGGTTGCTCTGAATGCATGAATAGGTGGTTTTAGGAGGAGGACACTTGTCCCCTTTGTAGAAATGCCGAAGGGGTTAGCAAAGTGATCCCTTTCCGCGGGCTCGATGAAATAATTGAGAAAATGCAGTGACCAGGTTGCATGAGAGTGATCTAAAAGTTGCGTTAATGTTATAGTACATACAAACGTATGTGAATATACGAATCACAGAATACTATAAACTAGCATACTGTTACATTATGCAATAAGAAATAACAACCAGTTGGATATTTACAAGTTGCGTTAAGAGTGACGTCAATAAAATGCAAAATAGATTCTTCAAAAAAATCTTCACGGTGATTAGCGATAGCGTGCGCACCTGTTGCGTATGAATTATAGCGCAAAAAGAATTGTTGGTCACGAGCATATTTAGCGTTGCAATCCCCGTGGAGTAGGTCGATACCAAAGGAAGATCCTTCATTGATTTGACCTCCCTTTTGTCTGTATTCCTCTACTACTTCAGCTGCAGATGGTACTTGACTGGGCAACAGTGAGCGGCAACGGAAATTATCTCGAAAACGGATTTCAGGAACCCCTTTACCTAATATGAAAAACAAAACTTAATTTAGAAATTTTAAAGTGCCGGTGCAATTAAGAAAAACTTTATCCCTTATCAAGTGAAACAAATATCTGATTACCTGGTATTGTCCTCGTGTTCCAGGCGTCAATGGCATTTTGTACTGAAATTCTGCACGTTGCTAATAGAAATTCAGAAATGCAATACTTAATGTATTCGTCCTCCATGTCTATCATGTCTCTATTTTTCATGGCGACGAGTACCCTTTTTATGGGGTAGGTGCTCCTGTGATTGATTTCGACCCATAGTCTCTCTGCAGTATGATTCTGAAAAAATATGAAGCCCATTATCGCGTTGGCACAGGAGGGTAGTTGCTATTTACCGCGGGTTTTTTTTTGGGGGGGGGGGGGCGTGTGGTTTTTTTGTTTTTGTTTTTATTTCTATTTTTTCCGTTCGATGAGAAATTATCCCTCACTTTTCTTACCTACCTGTTTTGATTGTGTCTGGAGAAATGGTTGCCTCGTAGTGTTTGTTCTAAGATCACTTAATTTATTCTGTTGATACAACACGAGGTAGTCAGAATTCTCGACCACAGTCTACCCTAACTTGATCCCACAGATCATACTGTAAACATGCTGATCTGAGTTTAGAAAAACAGACATGAGGTGATGGAATATCAAAATCAGAAAATTCTGGATATCAGTTTTTTTCTGCGCTCTCTTTTTATATTTTCTTCTCGCATAACTAGCCACGCTGGATATATTAAAATTCAAGCAAAAATACCAATGCGATAACATATCAAAATTGCCTTCAAACTCCAAAAGATCTGTTATCAATACAGTGATACACTTTTTCGTATATACATGAAGTACTATGTGAAAAAGGCCTGACAATCAACTGAATGATTAAAAAGGCTCCAAGACAAATTCCTTTTAAAATGTTTATCTAACATTTATAGTCTTTACCTACGGTAGCCGAGAACGGACATAAAAAAGTCAAAATCAAAAATATTACAAAGTGAGTTTGTCTTTTAAATCAATTTCCTACTTTTGACATTTTTGATTTTGACTTTTTTTATGTCCGCTCTTGGCCACCGTACTTTACCTGTAAGCACTATCATAAATAGTCATGTTGTTTTTTATTGGCATGGAGCAAGCTCCAACACTCTTCCCACTGTACCCATCAGCAGCCAAAACATGTGTTAATCCAAACATAACCAGTTTCTCGTTTTGGTCCATGTGAAGTTTGTGTCCTGCATACTCTGCGAAGTAGGGTAGTGGATTTCTAAGTCGTTCCGTTCCACTTCGTCTTTGTGCCTGATAAACAGGTGCTACTCTAGTTAACGCCCCACGTGCGGCTCTTTCGCCGATTCGAAAACCTCTACTTCTAAGAAGTCCTGTAAACATTCGCCTTCCATACGTTGGACCAACCTTAACGAGGTAAATTAAGTCCTTTTAAGTATAGCAGAGAGGTCACACATCCTATCCAATAAGTTACTTAATGCTATACTTACTTCCTGAATAAGTTCTCTCGCAATGGTATCAATGCAAGTTCGGGAAATCCTACCGTAGTCGTGCCGATGAATGTCTCTCAAAGAACAGAAGACTTGTAGATTCCTTTCAGAACGTCCTCGTTGTAATCCATAATTCTCGGTTAAAAACACTCCAACTTCACGAAGCGTATATCCAAAATCTTCTATAAGCTGTTTGATTTCGTGTTCATAAGGATCTAAAACACTTCCGTTTGAAGCCATGTCGTTCAAATCAACACAAGTAACAATACTTCAATCTCGCGCCTTTTTTTACAAAGTGGAAGCCGGGATGATACGATTACGAACTAGAAACCTCGTGCCGTAAAAGTCCGGTCAGTAGGTGGGTTCTTGGTGCCTCCCCTCCCTCTATGTTTTTTATTATTGTTTTATTATTATTGTTTTTTATTGTTGTTGTTGTTAGTGGACCCACCTACCCTCAGTCCGCCTAATCTTCACCCCCCCCCCCCTGTCTACAGGATATTTTTCCAAAGTTCGTTTTCAGAGGACAAAATCAAAATATCGAAAAGTCATTTCAAATATATATTTTGATTTTTAATTTTTGAATTCGAAAATTGAAAATTGACATTGATGAGATAATGTTCGAATTTTCACATGATCGTAAAAAATGAAAAGTTCAAAAATCAGGCAAATTTCATATGTCCAATTCACGCCAACTAAATTGAAAAGCTCTTTGTGGAGTGTTACACGGACCGAAGGGTATTCTGCTTGATACTTTACATAACAATTTCTGCTACGAACAAATACCAGAAAAAACCCTAGCTGTGTCGTGTAGTTGTTTGTAGTGCCTTACCGTTGTATTACGTATTACATTAGGTTTGTCGTTTCTTATTCATTTGTGAACTATCAAAGCAACTTAAGACTTACCGTTTTTCGTATCTTGTATAAGAAATGAAGAAGAAATGGTCGTCGAAATATCGTTAGAATCATGGCATAGTAAAGCTGAATGCGACTCAAACCCTATTAGTCACACAATCTCTCGCTTCTCAAATGACGTGAATTTGAAATATGGGAGGCAAGACAATGGAATATTTTCATGAACTCTTTTCATTGCTACGCGCTGATCGAAACAAACAGTCGCAAGAGGGAAATTGGGTGATATCAATCTGCCTAACAGTGGTAAAGGGATTAATCAGCAGGTGCCAAATGGTTGCCATGTGTTTGGGAGTTTTATTTCAATGATTATTGTGTTGTTATGAGAGCACACAGTACGCAATCAAGACGTCTTGGCTGTTCGACAAGGGATTTTAAAAACGCCGAATTAGTATAGCCTGTGTACAGCCGCTTCCCACCCCTCCCCCCGTTTTTTCCCCGAAGGGAGGGAGGGGTGGGAAGCGGCTGTAGACAGGCTAAATTAGTACCGCGCCGGATCGTTGACATTGGATAGTACTTGGAAGTTATCAACTGACAGATAAAGGTCAATACCGAGGTTAATAGACCACATTTTCGCCTTTAAAAGGTAAGAAATGCTATAACAAGTGTATTTTTTGGCCTGTAAAGGTAAAATAGTAAGAAGATAAGGTAAAATAGTGAGAATAAGAGATTAGCCAGGTGAAATTCTTTGATTTCGTGAGTGAAGGAAATCATGGCGTATGACTTCGAAATGTCAACAAATGAAGATTTGAATGAGCTGTCGCGTAACAAATATTTGTTTGTCCAAAGAAATGTTTACATCAATTGAAAGGTTGTTTCTTACAGAACTAACCCTCGGAAGCTTGATAGATTTGGAGCTTTATCGCATGGTGAAAATCGATTTTGTTGAGGGGATATCGTCAATTAACTAGAATCACGTGTCTTCAAACTTAAATTATTTCTGTCACAAAAAGTAACTGAAATTTCCTGTAATAAGTCACGTAACCGGATATTTAGATAGCATAGAACAGGCTTTTTAATAGGACTGGACTGGACCCGAGAAAACATGGACCGGACGTAGAAAACATGGACCGTGATAGAAAATATGGACTCGGGGTCAGACACATCTGGATACCTTATCTGTATGTCACATTGACGATCGCCATGATGTAGCAAATGTTTTATCTTTTTAGATACAAACGAACACAAAAGCGAAACTCAGACCATTCGCAGTAAATCTTTGTATTGGGTTATCTTTCTAGTCTTAAAGCTATTTTTAGAAACTGCGCGCTGCGTTGATTAAAGGTTCGGAAAAGAACAAAATCCAATCTAAGTTTTGGCTATCGGCAACGGCTATCTCTATAACATAAATTACCAATAATGAGGATAACAAAACAGCTTTCTCCAAAAACTTCAAAAAATTCGTAAAAAATAAAGATATTGACCAACCATTTACTTGCGAAGATGGAGGTCTGTAGGTAACGAAATCTCTTACTTTAGATAGAGTGAGGGCATTTAACCCGTGAAATAAATATTATTGGTCAACGTGCAATAGTCAAATAGACACAAAAGAAAACAATGGAATTAAGGTCTACTTAAGTGTGTTACTCTATTTCACGGGTTTAATGACTTCACTTTATTCAAATAATAGAATTATTTACTTAAACTTAGACTTGAATATAGAGTTTCGCGCGCTTTGATTGGTCGAGCGACCATTGATTCTGAGACGATATTCACTGCATGAGCGGTGATTATAAGGTTTTTCAAGTTTGCCAGAACGAAGTAAATAGAGCGATGGTAGAGTGCAAACAATAGAGTGCTCACACTAAATCCGTGAAACAAATACTAATTTTTAACACTAAATAGTATAATTAAACAATAGAAAACAAAGGATTCTGTATGAAAAAGTACTAATTAGTACTATTAAAATGTTCACGGAGGCAGCATGGTCGAGTGGTCATAGCGTCGGTCTCGCAATCCGGTGGTGCCGGGTTCGAGTCCCGCTGTGGCCACTAACTGAGACTGTACTGTCTGTCTCGATTCCTGATTAGTTCAAATTCAGTTTCTCGACCATGCCTGTCAATAGCCAACTGGTTTGCCTCCTTGCCAGTTGGGATTCTTAACGCTTTATGTTCATATTTAATCTTTCATTTCGATTTATCATGAATCGACCGTAGGAGGAAATAATGGAAACTACTGGGTCACCAGTAAAACTACCAGTAAACTACTGTATGTCACCCTCGTTAAACAAAGTCAATTAATTTATTTTTATTTATTTCACGGTTTTAGTGCGTGCACTCTATTGTCACGAATAGGAACACATATAAATTTTGTTAGAAAAAACAAAACTCGAGTTAAATCTTGAATAATAATTAGACTCTGAGTTAGAAAAACGTAAGGAATCTAGATGAAAGAAATGAGCTTTGAGTCATTTTAGAACGCTTTCCACGGAACACTTGAGAGGTTCAATTCACTAAATCGTTGAACGGAGTCGATCGATCTGGACCACCTCACGCTTGATCGCTACCTTCCACGTTGCCTTCCAAGAATTTGATGTTATGATCATTACCATACAATGGAATTCCCAGAGCATCAAATCGTTGGGAGACGATCAATGTTTTCTGTATTTCTCGTTCGCTTTAGATCGCTTTAATTGAGTTCAATAGGCTTGCAATTTTGTGTAATATTACTTTAAGTTCTAATTTGTATCCTGACGTAGTTTTGAGACAAATTATCAACGAATTTTAGAATGATGGAAGATCTAGTAAGATTGACTAGAACACTGCGATGAAAAGTGCGCATCAAATGTTTACCCCGTTTTCTGCATTATACGTTTTCACAAAATCGCATAAGTCGATTACGTTCAAAATGTTCCTTTTAAAACTAGATACAGAGTAAAACTAAATGAGCAATGACTTTTGTGAATATATAGCTCTGAACTATTAATCTCGGCCGTATCAAATCCATTGTTTAGTTTTGAAGTAGATTATGCACTACTTTTAAAGAATCTCAAATATCTCATAATCAGCTAGATAGATTTTTTCAAAAATCCCTACAAATGGAGGCATCTAGTATATAATTATGGGGTACGAAGCATTTTAGTGTTGAACGCTCTGCAAGGCTAAAATTATTTTCTAAACAAAAACAAATATTTCATCATAATCACGTAATCCGATCTCACTAAAAACTACATCAAACATTAATTTAATTTTTATGTGCCTTATGCGCAAAAAAGATTTGCAATCAGATAAAACACGTTTATGCACCAGCGTTCCAAACGTGGAAGGTACCGGTCAAGCGTGAGGGGGTCCAGCCACCTTCATCAAAAACAAAACAAAACAAACAAGACACAAATTTTTAAAATATAGAAAGTTAATCAGTCTGGCTTGATGATCGTCTCTCAGAAGTAGTTAGAATACTACTTTTCGAATTTTAACGAATAGTAATGGGGTTATAGGTCCTTTAGAACACAGATCGATGCATTCCTTTCGCAAAATATGAAATAAAAGCATAGACAATTAAGATGGCAGCCATTGATCGACGCTTGCGCAAAGTCGTGAATGAAGGACGTAAAACTACAAGTCTATCTCATTCTCTTCAGTGGCAATCACTACCATTTAATAAACCATTCGCCAACTCGGTAAAACCTCATGTAAATTGGGAACCGATTGCCATGTGACTGTTGTATTCAGAGCTACATCATATCTGTGACTATTTTATTGGGATAGCTTTCAGGTCTCGTCGGCCGAGTCCATATTGGACGAAGTCTTTCATGAACGGATACTAAATCACATTACTGAAATTGTCTATGATAATATTGTTGAACTTGAATTCAAATCGAGTTCCAACTGCAATCCGTTTACTCCCGGCACTATATAAACTCTACCTGTCCAATTTCTCTTTTTATTTTGACTAGATACTATATTTAAACGTCCTAAACGTAGTAGAGAGTTCTAGATTTACGTTCACGGCAAACGTGAAACGTCAGTTGACCATTTAAAAATTATTTTAAATAGCTTAAAAAATATCGCAAAAAAGTCCAAGTAGTAGAAAAACAAAAGAATATTTGTCTTTGGTGAGAAGGTTTGTAAAAGGTAAAATAAAGTATAGGAAAACGATGAAAACGTGGTCACGTTTGCCGTTTGCGGGGAGAAAAAAAGTCAATCTAAAACTCTCTAATGACGTACTACTATAGGGTTTGTTTCTCATTCACTTGTGAACTATCAAAGCAACTTAAGACTTACCGTTTTTCGTATCTTGTATAAGGAATGAAGAAGAAATGGTCGTCGAAATATCGTTAGAATCATGGCATAGTAAAGCTGAACGCGACTCCAACCCTATTAGTCACACAATCTCTCGCTTCTTAAGGACGGGTTTGGTGAATTTGAAATTAAAATTTACATAATAATAATAATAATAATAATAAATATTTCTTATATACATCAAGGTGTTAAACGCTCCTGGGGGCAACCATTCAAAAAACTGTCCCAAATTGAAAGGTTTCTTAATTGAATTTATACTATACCTGCTTTTATCTGTACAATACTGATTATCAGTTTATTCCAAGTTATTTTTGCGTGTACAGATCATCAAGAGTTTTGGTCTTACAGAAAATGTATTGACTTAAGAAAAAATGTTTAAAATTTACCTTAAACGTCTTCAAGCTTCTATCTTTTTCTGTTTTTTACTTCTTCATTTTATTTTTGGATACCAAACAAAGTATTTTCAACATTGTCTGATCAGCCTTCAGCAAAATAAGTGGGTTTTTACCCTCTGGTTACCCCCCAAAGACGCAAAGTATTATGGGGATGTGAAAGTAGAGAATAGCTTTTTCTTATTTTGCATAAGAAAAGACTGTTTTGCTCACTGTTTTGTCCCCCAGAACAATTACTTTAGAAAATCGGTGCAAGGGGTCTTTAGTCAGATAAACATGTCTTTATAAATATATTATGTATTACCACTCTTTTCATTGCTACGCGGTGATCGAGGCAACAGTCGCGACAGGGAAATTGGGCAATAGACTTCTGTCAATCAAATAAATTGGTCGGTACCTTTATATTCTCTGATCGGTGACAGTGTATTGCCCTATTTCGCTGTTACGACTGTTGTCTAGATCAGCGCGTAGCAGTGAAAAGAGTGGTAAAGGGATTAATCAGCAGGTATCAGCAGGTTCTCGGCTGCGCCTCGTTTTTTCAACTCACTTTTCGGTGTTAGGAAATCGGAGGAAGAACTCTCTCAAGTGTTTCAAATTACTTCTCAAACTCATGAATATTTCTTGGAGAAAATCAAAGAAAAAGTTTACGAAATTTAATGCAAATTAAGAACACATTTTCAAACCACCGTCACATTAGTGATTTGCCTTGTTTTCTCCTCATTAAATATTCATGAGCTTTAGAACTATAGTAGAACGACTCCTGATTCATGAATAGGACAAAATTGCGCACATAAAAGTGCCGAAAAACTCATATATGAACATTGTCTCGCCCGAGAAGTGTGACTGAACTGTTCATTACTTTGATGAATAGTTATGCCACAAATATATAAAACCGCATCGTTCGTACAAATGGACAATGTTGGTCAAGCGAAGGAAGACCATGAGGCTGCGCAGTGGTCATCTGTGCATAATGTAATAAAACAGACCGCTGCCCAAGTGTGTTGGGTGCGCACGTCTCTGAACCGATGACGTAAAAATCCATTATCGCAAACGCATCAAAATTAGTGTTGCTCCTCGCTTCGCTCGCAGCAAAAACAATAAAACACGCGCGTGCGCATTTCTCTTTACTGTGATATGTTGTGAGCACGAGAAAAGCATAAGCAGAGAGAACATATATGATAAGCAGTTGTTTTATATTGCTTTTATTAAATACAGTCAATTCAAAAAACGTTGTCGTTGACCGGCTCAAGCCTACGCGACTGGACCGAAAGGAATATGGGTAAAAATCACTGAAGCGGTTAAATATTCGTTCTGAATTAATTGTTCTCGCTAGTAATAATAATAATGTCGAGAAACAATCCATCAAATGCGTGTCTTTGGGTTTAGGGAAAGAAAAACAAAGTAGTTATGATTCAGTTCACAATTTCGAAAATATGAAGGCATTTAATAATACGTGTCCTTCAACAATTCCCGCTCGCCTACGAAGGTTCGTGCTGTAAACCAGGCATAACTAGTCACATAAAATTAGGGAGTCAACTCGGCTTCAATGATTGCTACCCAGAGTTCCTTTCGGTCCGGTCGCGTAGGCTTGACTTGGTCGACGACAACATTTTTTGGATTGACTGTATTTTTGCATGCTTTGGCGCAAGCGTGTTTCTGTCCTTTGATATAAACAACATGATAGTTAGTCATAATTTTAAAAAATAGTAGCCAATCAGCGCCCGCGCGTTGTATCTCAAATATTTTACCCAGCCAATAAGCGGCGCGTGCTATATATATATTTCAAATTAATATTTTTAGTCTGATATATACATATATCTATATACATTTGACAGTCGATATCAAAGCACTTCTGAACTCTCTGCTAAATATCCCATATATAAAAACGTTCAAAGCGCTATTGCAATAGCTTAGAATAATCATTAAGAACAAAACAAAGCCTTGAAGTGGCTTGAAAATATCAACAAGCATGGACGTATAGAACGGGCACCAACAGACCACAAACACCCCGATAACGATAAGAAAGGTTTTGAATGTCTTGATCTCTTGTTTGATCGTTCTTGTTAGTGTCCTCGTGGAAGATTCACGTGGTCTTGACGAGGAGCGTGCAGTCGTTGTTTCATCGAGATTTATTTGTTCAGAATTCGCACTAACATTACTAAACGAGTTCAGGTGTAAGCTCACTTGGATTCTTTTCTGATGTGTTCGCGTTATAAGCCAGACTCGTGTATTGACGAAACCAAGAAAGATTGCAGGAAGGAAGAAGACAAAAACTACCCCTATTGCGGTGAAAATCTTATTCAGGCTCTGAACAGTGCAGTTCTTAGTACTGGATGCCGAGTTAAGATGAATGCCAGTAGACAAAACAATTGCCAGACAAAAGCTAAGGAACCAGATCATTCCAATCAGTGTCTTGACTCTGGTATCGCTTATACGAACCTTGTAATAGAGAGGTGACGTCACTGCTACGTAACGATCCCAGCTGACCAGGCAGAGGTTGAGAATTGATGCAGAGCAGAACCAAAAGTTGAACAGAAGCCATGCTTTGCAAGTCCAGGAACCAAAAATCCATCTTCCTGGAAAGGAAGGAAAGTATGAAGAGAAACGTTAATGCATTTACGTCCCGGCTCGTAATGATTGGGTCTTGTGCAAGCTAACCTTATAAATTTTTTTTTTTTTTTGTCACCAAACATTGATCTTGCCTGATAGGCTCTTTTAGGACAAAATTATTAAGCTTTAGCTGTTGTATCGCAGTTTGGGACAATCACAACAAAGCTATTAGGGTCCAACTAAGTGAAACCACAAAGATCGGCTCATGTCAAGCTTTACTCTATATGTTAGTGTCGAAGTTGGAGTAGAGAAAGCTCACTCCATATATGGTATGATCAATTCCATATTTGGATTGTGCGAAAAAGCGGCAAACAAAAAGGTCGTCGTTTTATAACGAATTCGACATGAACATTTTTGAAAAAGAAAAGAAAAGAAAAGAAAAAAAAAAGACAAGCAAAAAAATATATAGCTTTTTGGAAAATTGAGGAAGGCTACGGGAACGATGCTAACTTGGGGTCTGACACAACAGACACAGGGAAATACGACACTCAATGTTTGATATTGAAATTTAGTAGTTCTGTTGGGGAGGGAGGGACAACCAGAGAACTCCGATAAAAACCCTCGAAGAACAGGAGAGCCAACAAACAACTCATCGAGACCGGCGCGACTCAAACCTGGGCAGCCGCATTGACGGTAAGAGGCAACTCAATAGCAGGTCCACCCGTACTAAAAAGAGAAGATATACCAGTCTGTTGTGACCTTGGATACTCAGCTACTTCCAAAATATTTCGTTGTTGAAATATTCGTCAGAAAGAAAGTCTGCCATATATCTTAATAAATTAGTCCTTTTTTTTTCTTTTTAAGTTGTGTTGTGTTGTTTTTTAGTTGTTTTGGTTTTTTTCTTCTTTTTAAGTTCAGTGTTTTGTTTTGTTTCTTTTTTCTTTGCTTTTTTAGTTCAGTTTTCTTGTTTGTTTTTTTTTTTTTTTAGTTCAGTGGTTGTTTTTTCTTTTCTTTAATTCAGTGTTGTCTTTTTGTTTCTGTTTTCTTTCTTTTTTTTTAAAAGTTCATTGTATTTTTTTTTGTTTCCCCCCCCCCCCCCCCCCCATTTAGTCCAGTGTCTTTTCTTAGATAAAAATTGTGTGTATTTTTCTCATGATAAATTATGATTTATATGTTACTAGCTCGCTAAACACAGATAACACTAGAAATTAAAAGAATCCTTCATTCAGGTCTTAATGGCACTTAAACTGAAACCTTTTTTGACATTGTTTTAATGAAAAAGGAGGCTGGACAGTGTTTTATGCCTTCACCACATACACTCACAATTATAAATATATAATTATAATCTTTATTCCATTTATCAACTAATAATTTCAAAATCTAAAAATAATTCCTTAATAAATTCCGAGTTTAAAATAGACACAGTTTATAAAAGACAGGGCTGACGGAAAATAAGGCTACATTAAAATATCATAAAATTCAACTGATGAAATCATCATACTCTGGTTCAAAAATCAATTAAAAAAGAAAAGAAGAACGCTACTAATGATTGAAATATCAAAGACACACTTACAATTATGAACTAGAAAAAAATAATTATGGCTAATATGATAGCGAGTAAGTGGAACAGGAACATGAAGAGCCATAAATCAAAGATCACAATGAACATGAAAAATAAACGTAAGACGTTACTATGACAACATGGAGCCCTCGTTATCCTTCAAAAGTGTTTATCTAAAAAATCCTAACTAAGGAACCAAACGGGGATTTTTTTTAAAAACCGGAGTATTTTTACTTTATATCGTAGTCTTCTTTTTGACGAAAAAATAAAAAATTCTGTAAGAGGGGTTTCGTAAAAATCAATCAAATTTGTTTGGAATAGCTCCATCTTACAGTAGTTTGAATTTTTCCTGAAGTTTTCGAAAAAATTAAACCAAATCCATATGCAAAATTTTAAATATCAACGCAGAGTTTTTGATTTTTTCAGTTAATATTGAATATTAAAAATTTTGAAGACAAAATATTCTTTTTGAAGTTGTATGTCATCGGACCTAGAGCGCGCGAGCCCTTAAGAAAATGCGTTTCGAGCCTCCTTAACGCCTTTTTTCAAAATGAGTATTTTTTTCCTGCTAATAAAAATATAATAATGATAAATTCTTTTAATTGTTACTACTCGGTACTGACTTCTTTCAGGTTCTATCTACTGTAAGCATCAGTTCTAAGACATGTATCGCTGATAACACCGTTTTTGTTGTTATCATTCATGTTAAACTCTGTACAACACACAGAGAGCAGAATTCAAACTTACCTGTCATTTCAAAAGTGAGGTGATAAGCGAGCGAGATTGGAAGAACAACAAGTCCAACTAGAAAATCTGCCACAGCCAAACTCGCCACGAAGAAGAACGCTGAAAACCTCAAACGTCGAGTCGTAAAAATAGTCCAAATAACAAGAAAATTCCCAACCAGAGTACACAAAATCAGAAGTACTAAAAATGTGGTAATCAAAGCGGTTTTCGGGTTTTTAAGCACTTCGGAAAGAGTATACTGTGCAGGAGAATCGGTGCTATTTTGTTCCATCTTAGCTGGGGTGACTTTAATCACCTTCATCAGCCAAAAGTGATTCACTACTTAGTACGTATTTTCTAAGTGTTTTCAATACTTGAATACATTATCTATTATAGAGATTCTTAACTGGGGAATTCGGTGTATATATCAGGAAGATTGCCTTGGGTGTATATGAGCTACCCAATGATATCCCACCATCGATCTCAATTCATTAATTCAATATTAAGAGACAGAAGTACAGCCGGAACTATCTTTTTCCACAAATCAGATATAGCTCTGCTGGATATTGCAACCCAAGAAAACAACAACTTCCATATTTGTATGTACGTGCATGTCAGGAATCGAACAAGAAACAAGGTTCCTCGAATCAATTATCAGCAAGGTTGTAAGTACTTCTGTTAGATAGTTATTCGACTTCATAGTTGATCTGCATTGAAGACTGAATAGGTCATTAGTTTTATTAGGTTCATTTACATTGGAGTTATTTTTCAGAAGAATGAGAAAATCCAGAGAAGCCGAACTCTAGTAGCCTACTGACCATCTGTTGACAGAAGGCGAGTTCACTGCTTCCCCTGTCTTTTTTTCAAATTTCATTAAGAGTGATGAGTGTGTTTATCATCCTTGAATATATATGCCCTTAGGCGAGAAATAGGATAAGAAGCGACAGTTATGCTCTCTCGATCGAATTGTGTCACTGGGTTGTTTGGAAACAGCTAAAAATTGGATGTATATTCAAATTCAATTGAACGTTTGAAAGATTTGTCTGTTTGCAAAACTATGTGGTGCTACTTTGAGTAATGTTCCATAAAAAGCATACTGATAATTAATCTTTTTAAAGCCAGTGTTTATAGTTCTATTTGTATCGCCTTCTTCTGATCAGGTATTGATTTTAGATAGGAGTATCACCGGAAAGTGTTGTGAAAACGAGTTCTTATTATGATAATTAAAAATATATATAACTAGCCCCATGAAAATCGTACGCCATAAAAAATAAAGAAAAAACAAACGAGAAAGCACTCGTATTGTCGGGAAACAACAGTACGAGTAATATAAACACTCTTCGTGTGCAGTACCTTTTGTTTTGATGGCTAGCCAGTCAAGTTCGCTCCCAGAGCCCTTATTTCTTGTTGCGCATAAAAAAAAAAGGTTTTATAAAAAATCCTGTTTTCATCCTTTTTTATTTATTTATTCATTTATTTAATCAATTTAATGGCAATAAAAGAGAACATAGAGAGAAGAAGGAGCCATATGGATAATCCGTAAAGGAGTCCTAGACCCCATATGGAAACAGATCCCCAGGCATATGATAATGGTATGCAGTAATAAAACGCGCGCTGTTTTCTTCGAAATAGGGCATATTTTTCGCGGAGTCGTGGCTCAAAAATGAAGACGATGACCCCCATTTTTATTTCATATTTGGAGCTTTATGATGATGAAGTAGCTGTCGGCCAAATTTCATAAAATTGACATTGCATTTTCAATGAGCTGTGAACATCCTTAAAGTGCAAATGAACCCTTCGACAATACTTTCAGTAGTAATTCTACATAAAGTAAATAGTTGAATGGTAAAATATTTCTTGATTTGAGTGATGCGTCTCTAAGTTATAAAGGTTTATACTTCCAATATGCTAATAAGTGTGACGTCTATTAAGGCTTAATTAAATATACAAAATTGAACTGGTTCATAGATACAGTATTTAAAAAGCATCATTATTTTACTCATGTTTTACATGAAAGCAATTTTGAATTTGTATTTTCAAAATGGCCAGCATTTAGTATTACTAGTTACAACAAAAACACTCAAATACCTTACCTGACGTCATCATCATTAACATATTGGAAGTATAAACCTTCATAACTTAGAGACGCATCACTCAAATCAAGAAATATTTTACCAATCAACTATTTACTTTATGCAGAACCAGTACTGAAAGTATTGTCAAAGGGTTCATTTGCACTTTAAAGTGAATTGTAAAATATTTTACTACTCAGCATCACTAAGGCATGGCTCTCAGATGAAAAACTGATTAGCTATATCATAGCCAGTTTTCTACGAATCTTCCCCAAACTTGGCAAGTTAATGTCTTTTGTGAAAAGAAGGAACCTTAGAGCCTTGGTTACCATGGAAACTAAGTCACGTGACTACAAGGACGCCATCTTGGATTTTTAAACAAGCCGTTTGTAGACGTACCAAAACATCTTTAAAAGTAATAAAATGCAGATTACTATTCATATTTACGATGCCTATATGGATCTAATTGGATATTTTGGAAATTCTTTTAAGTTTAATTTTTAGAATATTTTCTATTTTTTCTAAAAAATTAAAAATATTCTAAAAATTAAACTTAATATAATTTCCAAGATATCCAATTAGATCCATATAGGTATTGCAAATATCAAAAGGAATATGGATTTTCAGGACTTTTGAAGTAATTTCAATACGATTACAAACTTTTTTTTTTTAAATCCAAGATGGCAGCCTTGTGGTCACTTGACCTGGTTTCCATGGTAACAGATATGCGGTAATTGCTTGCCTTGAAGAATTACTACTACGAGCCAAATTTGGGAAAGATTCATTGTAAACTGTCAAAGATATGAATAAATAACTGATTTTCCATCACTTCCTCAAAAGAGCCATGCCTTAATGGTGCTGAGTACCAAGGTAAATAAAATTGCCTAACCGAATGCGTGTTGTTGAAAATATTTCTTCATACAATCAAGTTTATTTGCACGAGTTACTCGGAGTCGCCGATTCCTCTTAAAGTAAATTTTTCTTCCGGTTTATTCCTTTGTTTTCTTGAGGACCAATCACCAGGAAATACATGTATTGGATTTTTCCAGAGCCATTTATTTCGAGCATGCGATTTGGGCACGACATTGGACAGGGCAGAAAAACGGGTTCTACTTTCGACGTTTATGCGTTAATAAGCTTTCTATTTCGTAAACAGGCTCTTTTGGGGCTGATTAACAAAATACCAAAATTTGGGGAAATCATCTTAAGGAATGCGTATTTGAGATATAACGCCCTGAACGTTGGGAGAGATGATATTTTGATCAGCACAAAAAACTAACATTGTCGCTAATACCCCGAAGTAGTATTGCTCGAGGTTAGCAGAATTTTGTGAAAAGTTTAAAGCACAAGAGACACGAATGAAACACTAAACGTTTTTTAGCATGAATGAGAGATAAAGGAAGAAATTGCAAAAGTAGCAGCCTTGTCGTTTTTCTGCTCTGTCACGACATTGTAGATTAGTGGAAACTATGCACATGCGAAGTCATTGGAGACAGGAGTGAAGTGCGCATGAGTACACTCTCCAAGAGAACATTTGTCCCAGAACGAAAAGCTATATGCGGTAACAGGTTAATCTGTGTCTGATAACATACATATCAAATTTTGATCGAATTGGAATTAATTTGGAATTTGATGATGGTTTTGACCGAGGGGGAAAAACGAACAAATTGGAGAAAACCCTCGAATGGTGATAATTCTTCCATTTTACCTTTATTGAAGTCTAAATCTAATACGTCTTTCATTTTTCAATGAAGGAAAAAGGGTGTTCGCGGTGCGCATGCGCTATTTCTCGCCACGTGGTCCTGTGCTCCGTCCCCCACTGGTTTTCTCAACATTTTCTTCCTGATCATAAATCGGACTAAATGGCTTGTGGCGTCGGCCATGGCTGACAATGATAGATTTAAAGTTTCATGATTCTAAATTATTCTAAGGTGGAGGAGCTCGTAGGAGTCAACAGCCATCAAGCAAGCGTCTTCTCGGATAATGACGTAAAACCCGAGGTCCCGTCTGCTTGCACTTGACCACCGATAAAATGGACGTAAAAGACGTATTTTTCGTAAGAGTAGGGGATTGTTACCCGATACAACAGTCTGACCTTTAGTCGTGGTTTCGTCGTGCGTGTGTGTTTATTTATCTTATTTTTGTATCATTTATTCATCATCACAGGCGCCATGCAAAGCTCACAGCCTACCATAGTTTGTGGTTTTTCTTTTTGTTTAAAGCGCCTAGAGCAGATTTGGATAGGCGCTATATAAATATTTATTATTATTATTATCATTATCATTATTATAAGGATTTTTTATTGATTAAGAGGAACTATTCTTTAATAACGAGCAGTAATGGCAAAAAGCGTCAAAAACTAGACTTTCATATGAGTTTTGATCCCAATTTTGTTTTGGGTTCAAACACTCAAAACCTTTTTTAAACAGTTAGAATATGACGATGTACTATGATAAAATGCCTGTTTAAAGCGATATTTTCAATCGTACAAATATATTTTGTTGCATTTGTGTTAGAATATTGCTTTGCCAGGCTTTTTTTTATAGAAAATATATGGGAAATAAGCAAATGAAGGCCTAAACCTCATTTTCGCTTCAAATTTTTGCTTTGGGTTAACACTTTGATTCCACTTTCATCGGTCATCTCCACTTCAAAACAAAGTTAAACTTTCTGAATAACAAGATTTTAGCCTTGTACAACAGCCTTTCTTCAAGAAGAAAATAGTATTTGGCACTCACCGCTTGAATACTAAAAGAATTCTCTCTTAAACTGTAAGAGGACGTTTTTTTGGGAAAATAAGATTGCCGAAAAGCATGCTGGATAAAAATCAACCTTTATGTGAAATCGCCAACGATATCGCCAATGACCAAAATATTGCAATATTTCAAGTTATCTCGAAATCATAAATGTATTCAAGAACGAGCTTAATGGTCATTATGCTAGATTAACATAAAAGACAAGTTTGTAAATAGCCTGGGGGCAATTTGTGAGACATTATCTTTGAAAAATTGAATTAATAATAGCTAGTCAAATGGAAAAAAAGTGAAGACCACATGCTGAAATTCTTTAAAAACTCAAAATTTAAAGAGCAGAATCATTAATAATACAAGACCTGGACTGTGGGAGGCTTTTTGAGCACTGAAATCATTAAAGCGAGTCGATGAGAGACATTGGCTCTTTAAAGATGATGGCGGATAATTCTTCGGATTCTACTCCAAATCTAATCGCGCTAAATACCGATAAAAACTTAAAAGAAGCGTTATCTAACCCAGTGGTAGCCATAACATCGACTTTACTTCTAATTCTGATGGTCTTGATAATATTAGGAAATCTTATGGTTATTAGAACGGTTTATGCGACTCCTAAACTACATTGTCCAGCGTTTTATTTCGTTATCAGTCTTGCAGTAGCAGATTTCATGGTTGGATTTCTCGTACCACTTTCTCTGGTTTACAATATATCAAGTGAAATGACGGGTAGGTATATAAAACTAGATTGGGTAAAACATCCAACATCGCAAAATATTTTTATTTTTATACTTAACTTATTTCAATAATTAATTAGCCTTATTAATGTTTCTATATTTTAATAATATTTTCCAAAAGTCATTAGAGGAACATTAAGGAGCTTGTTGACAAAATGGCTTATTTTTTTAAGCTATAAAACATTTCATAAAAGACAAAGACGTTGATTCTGCACAGTATTTTAATATTATTTAATAGCGTTATTTTAATATTGAAACAAGTTTTTTTTTGACAGAAACATCTCGCAATTATTTACTCTGAACTTGATTCTTTCAATCAACAGACCAAATCGTTCCAGTTTCATCTCGATGCAGATACAATAATACGTTTTAGTTCTTTCTTCTAATCATTCAATTATATAAGATTTCTTTTATTCGCACAGTTTTAAAGAATGGCATTGATCACAGAACGTCGAAACATTATTTCTAAACCGGAAAACCTTTTGTCTGCCATTCGCCACTCAACCAAAACAACTGAGAGGTAAAAAAAAAAAAAAAAAAAAAGAATAAAAATATAAGAATATCGATCGAAAACACGAATATTGATAAATTCTAATCCTACAGATTTTGTTGTATTAATTCAATAATTTTCTATAAACACTGGTATTGTACGTATTTATCTGAAAAGCTAGAAATTTGATTGCGTATTATTTCATTTAATGAGTCACGGGCTATAGCTGACGGATCATTAATGATTAAGAATCCACTTATTATTTCTGAATGACAGGCTGGCAACCATTCGCAAACCTTTGAGTGTTTTAGCAAGGTGGTTATATAAAGAATCAGAAATCTTTAGAATTTAGTGAGAGCTTTTCAAGATTCAATTCCTAATGACTCAATATTTGACTATGAACAAGATTGTGTCTGAGGTCGGAGGAGCATAGATTGCCTGTCATGTTTTGTTTTTATCAATGAATATTCAGCATCTTTTTCCTTTTTGAACTCCATTACTGAAAACACATACTGAAACCGGGTTTTATACCCGGGTTGAAACCAACTGAGAATGGATGAATAGACCACACAGCTCTTTGCAAGCTTCCTGCTAAATGAAGTGCTTTTAAATTCCATGTGAGTTCTGGGTATAAAAAAAAAAAGGTTTCAAAAACTTAAGATTGTTTAAGGTTTTTTTAGGATGTCTCTTTTTAAATAATATTTATTTTATTTAAAAAAAATCCGTAATCAATCATACAAGTGATTAACAAAATTGGACGACCACGATTATTCATAGCTCCATTATGTCTGGCCATTTTCTGCTTAGCTTGCTTATTGCTACTTCGTATAGTTTTTTATTATTTTTTTTTCAGGTTTTATAGTTTTTAACTTTTCGTTTTCGGGGTCACTGAGAGGTTAATTATCGTTCCCTCGTAAAATAAAGATTTAGGCCCCGTCCATGCTAAGTGCGTTTTCGAAAGGCTCCGTTTTTCTCTCGCCGAAAACGCATCGATTGCTATGCGTCCGTACTAGCGTTTTCATGTCGTTTTCGACTGTCCACACTAAAACGCTCGAAAATGCATACATCTCGTTGCATCAATCTGCGCATGCCCGGTCGAACAGCACCCGCAGTGTTTGTTCCACCACGCAATGGTTCGACAGTCAATATCCAATACTCCCCTTCACAGTTTCCCGCGCCATCTTGAAAGGTAAATGTGCCTTTGCATCGAAACTAGACGAACGGTGAGCTTGAAATGTTAGAGACCTTTTTAACACCTTATACAATTTTTCTCATGTCTCTATCATTGCAAGCTCGCCGTTCGTCTCGCTTCGATGCAAAGGCACGGTTACCTTTCAAGATTGCGCCGGATACCGTGAAGGGGACTATCAGCCTCCGACCTCATGGCCTATTGATTCGTGGACCATGAGTCGGAGATCTAGAGAGCTAATTGTTTTAAAACCTCCTAATTGGTCAAATGAATGAATACAAACAGTTTTGGAATTAGGTGGAAATAGCGAGTTAGCCATCAGTGCCACTGTTTTAGTTTTCAAAAATGGCACTTTTTACTAGTTTTCCATCACTAATAGACCAATAGTCAGCTTAGCCAATCAGATCGCAGGATTTATGATAGACCATTAGCAGGTTTTAGACCTTACAGTTGATATACTTAATTGCAGTTAGTCACCTTCCAAAAAGCTACAAAGCTGCCTAAGACCGAAACTGCTTGATAACTTTTAATCTCCTGTGAGCATCTCCAAGCTGCAATTTGTGTCAAAAAGCTTTCTCAATTGTTGGCAGATGAAATGTTACACTGAGTGATCTTAGGAGTTGTGTCAAAATGAACTCCAGAAATGGAAAGATATCCTCGATATTAGTAAGGTTTCGGCTCATTTTCTAAAATAAAGCAGTAATTTGGCATCGAATATAAAATTGCGGAATATTTTTGCAAATGAGCTTTTGCCATTCAACACTGTTTTCCACACAAATCCTTATAAATATATTCTATCTTATATTTAATGTCATTTAATGTCTGGTCACGTGAACTCTTGAAAATTTGAGCTCAACTAATCTTGGATGCCATGGTGATGAAAGCTAGTACAGTGTATGAAATGTCAATCAACTCAAACATGATTTTTTTTAAAATCTCAGGTAAATGGATGGCAGGAGAAATAGCCTGTGATGTCTGGACATTCGCGAACATTTGGTTCGTGTGTGCGTCGCTACTAAATCTCTGTGTTGTCAGCTGGGATCGTTACATAGCTGTGACGTCACCGTTGACATACAAATTCGTCATGCATGGTAAAAAGATCAAGGTGTTTATCGTAATAGTTTGGTCGCTGTCTCTTTTGATGGCAGTTATCTACACGGTGGAATTCAAATTGTCCGAAGAAAGACGTCTTTGTGTGGCAACCAGCTTATTGACACTCGAACAAACTGTACCTTCGGTCATCATTATCTACGTAATCCCTACCCTCTTTCTTTTGTTCGTCAATGGAAGAGTAATACAAATAGCTCGTAAACACCGGAGACATATACAAATCCAAGAAATTACTGTATCGAATTTATCAGTATCTAATCCACATGAAGCAAACAGAAACATGCGATTAAGTGCTATCGTTAACGAACTAAAAACTTTCAAAACGTTTGTCATCGTCATTGGAACATTTGTTCTGTGCTGGTCGCCATTTTTCTTGCTTACATTGCTGAATCACTTCGTAGAGCTACCTTCTAAATTACCACATGTAGCAGTGATTCTATTCTATGTTAAGAGTGGATTAAATCCGATGATCTACGGTACGCACAATAAGGAACTCAGAACAGCGGCCGCCGACAGCTTGAAACGACGAAGACGTATCGAATCGAATTCGTCGGAACCGGAAACGAATGACTTGCCGACTGAACTACCTGAGAGTGACGTAATAGTACCGAATAAACTACGAGAGAATTACGTCGAGACGACGGCGAACGACTCACGAGATGATAACGAAGCAATACCGAGAACCAATACCGCTCTACGAGAAATGAACATACCAATGTCGAATGAACTACGAGAGAGTGATCTTAAATCGGTGAACGACGCCGAGAGTAGAAGGAGGCCCCCATTACAAATTGAAGACATCCTAGCAAAACCATCGTAAAGGGGAGTTACCGTGAATAGGGAGGGATAAGTGTGGCATTAGTGGGTCGTCCTTCACGAATTTGCAAGATGTGATCCTATTGGAGGGCACACATGTGTAGAACAATAGAAAACAATGACCTTTCCCCAACCCCGCCCCTAAACCTAACCAATCACAGAGGACGTTGCAAATTCGTGAAACCTAACCCGGATAGTGGGGGGGGGGGGGGCACTTGTCCCTGCCATGACCGTGGGGGAGGGGGAGGGGGAGCAACCCCTCCCCTCGTCCTCCAAATATTATGGTTTTCCATTTCAATATTTAACTATATAACTATATATATAACTATATAATATCTAAATATTTAATTAATATTTGATTAAAGAAAATTTAAAATGTTTGAGAGATTCTATATTGTTCCATGTTGGGATAACAACAAAGTACTCATCATATTATTGTTTTAGACTAGAAGCTACACAGTTTGATTCGACCAACATCAGGGCCATAACTAGATGGAGCACAGGGTGCACGTGCACCACCCCATAAAAGCTTAAGGTCCGCTCATCCATCTCCTTTTTTTTTTGGTTCTCAATTCCTTTTAGTTACCTTTTTTTTCTTTTTGGTTCTGGAAATTATTGCCTGTGCACCTCCCTGCAAGATCCCTAGTTACGCCACTGAGTTTGTAATAAAATAAATAAAAAAACGATCAATGGTCCGATTTTATTCCAGGTGCACCCTCCCTGTAAAAGTTCTGGTTACGTCCCTGAACATATGCATCTACAATTGAGGAATTTGGATACCAAGGCTTTTCTGAATTCCCGACTAAAGATCCCATATATAAAAATATTGACCGCACTATTACAATAACTAACTACGACAGATAAATAGAAAATGGAAGCGTTCAAATACTGGAAGCTATCCACGACAATACATACGTAGAACGGGCACCAACAGACCACAAACACCCCGATAACGACAAGAAAGGCTTTGAATGTCTTGATCTCTTGTTTAATGGTTCTTGTTAGCGTCCTTCCATGGCCACCTCGTCTTGGGGTTGAAAGATCCGTGTTGTCAGTGTTATTCTCGACATTCCCCATCGTGTTGAAGGACGTATTTAGCCCAAGTCTAATAGCTTCTAGGATCTCAATTTGTATTCTTCTGTTCTGGCGTCGAGCTGCAAACCACACTTTACCATTCACAAATGATAGAAACAAAACCGATAGAATAAAGATAGCCGCCGTAACTAGGATGACTGTGAAGCCATTACCCCTGTTGCCTTGGACAGTACAGTTAAAAGCTTGACTCGAAGCATTGATATGGAATTGAGTGATAAATACGACGGCAACAGAGAAACTTATAGTCCAAATGAGAATTATCATCTTTTGGACTTTGGTTTCCCTCATGCGCACGTTGTAATGAAGTGATGACGTCACTGCTACGTAACGATCCCAGCTGACCAGACAGAGGTTGAAAACTGATGCAGAACAGAACCAGAAGTTGGACAGAAGCCATGCTTTGCAAGTAAATGAACCGAAAATCCATCTTCCTGGGGGGAAATGGCAGATGATCTAAGTCAGGGCACGGCAAACTCACTGACCGAACCCTGAAACAACCTCTGGGCTGATCTAAGTCAGGGCACGGCTAACTCACAGATAGAACCCTGTAACAACCCGTCTGGGCTGATTTAAGTCAGGGCACGGCTAACTCACAGATAGAACCCTGTAACAACCTCTGGGCTGATCTAATTCAGGGCATGGCTAACTCACAGATCAAACCCTGAAACAACCTCTGGACTGATCTAAGTCATGGCACGGTTAACTCGCAGATCGAACCCTGAAACAACCTCTGTGCTGATCTAAGTCACAGGTCATAGCTTACTCGCAGATCAAACCCTGAAACAACCTCTAGGCTGATCTAAGTCATGGCACGGCTAACTGACAGATCTAACCCCTATAACAACCTCTGGTCTGATCCAAGTCCGGGCATGACTTTCTTGCGGGAGGTCGTGGATCGAGTCCCGGCCGGACCAACACTCAGGGTCTTAAAATATTGGTAATTACATCTGCAAATGGCTAGACTTTCAAGTGAGTCAAATGACCACTTTAAATGGCGGGCTTTCTCTCCACACTTCATCGTAAAAGAATCACTGAGTACGTAAAGGAACCCTGGCAGTGACCACCCTCAGTGCCTACATCTCATACTTACGACCTCTCATAATCTCTCAATTGAAGGTCTAACCATTTGGGATGTAATTACAAAGGCAGCACCTTCTCCTCAGTTAGACCCTGACTGAGTGTTAGTCCGGCCGAGGCTTGAACCACGACCTTCCGCACAACAGACCGATGCTCTTACCAACTGACCTAACTGGATGTCCTTTGAACGGTTTGTTCCGGAATTTCTTTACTTATACAAAAATCAACATACGAATCATTTGTGTCAATAAGCCTTTTCATAGTTTAAGAATCGATTCCACTACGCATGCGATTTTATCCCGAATTTCTCACCTTCTTTTGTCTAAACCTTCTTTTGTTCTTAATTAAACAAAAGAAGGTGAGAAGTTCGGGATAAAATCGCATGCGCAGTGGAATCGATTCTTAAACTATGAAAAGGCTTATTATAGTGAGCGGACGAAACGAAGATTAAGTAAAAAAAGAATGATAATAATTTGGCTATTTGTCTCGCGTTTCATGTTTACGACAGTACTAGGACAGAAATCTATCATGATGAATGTTGTTCATCAAATGGTTCCGGTTAAACGATTAACCGATTCAAGGTTAGAAAACTGCCATATCCACTCAGGAAAAAAACGGAAAAGAGAAAGATAAAAATCAAATTAATTTTTCTAGTCTTTCCTTGATAAGATGAAAAAATTAAAAAGCTCTAAAGGTGTTTTTGGTTTTTCGCGGTGAAAGTTTTTGCTGAAAATTAGCCAAATATTTCATCTTGAATTTTTTGTTTTTTGTTTAACTGGGAAACACTTATATCCCTTTAGTTTTATTTTGAGCAATAGATTTAAACACGAATATGATAATAACTAGAAGAAGATTTGTGACTTTGTATTCAAAATTGTTTTGGAAATATCGAAGGAATTTCGATCGTTTTTTACCGTGCTCAGCTTTGCAATTGATATACATTAAGGAAAACAACAGTTTGACTCTATTTTATACAACCAGCCACAAGTAAAATTCCAAAATGCATGATTTATGTAGTAACAGAAGAGAGGAATGTAATATTAAAGTACAACACTAACTTACCAGTCATTTCAAAAGTGAGATGATAAGCGAGCGAGATTGGAAGAACAACAAGTCCAACTAGAAAATCTGCCACAGCCAAACTCGCCACGAAGAAGAACGCTGAAAACCTCAAACGTCGAGTCGTAAAAATAGTCCAAATAACAAGAAAATTCCCAACCAGAGTACACAAAATCAAAAGTACTAAAAATACGCTGGTTACAGCGACCTTCGGTTTCTTTAGGACGTCTATTAGACGTTTATTCCCTTCCGTTAGATTCATCTGTACGAGTATCACTGAGTTTACACGAAACCTGCTTTAGAAAGAAAGTGGCCCAACGGGTTTTCAAACGGCGTTTGGGTCCATAATCATATTTTGCCACCTATCAAACTAAAAGATTTAGACTAATTGTCGCGTATTCAACGTTAATAATAATTTGTCTTACAAATTAATGAAGCTGGGTTGTCAGACATCGAGAACAAATTGCGTTTCTGCAATGGCTTCTGTATTCGCTAATCGCTGTGATTGGACGGTGTACTATATTTTCTTGCGTTTTTGATTGGTCTGTTGTTGGAGCCATCTTTCTCCTTTGTTGCGAACATTCATAATACTAACTCAATGATTTGATCTTTTTCATAACTGCGCAAAGATATACAACTAAGGCATTATAAACGATGTTCCAGGCAGTTTCTTCAACAGCTTGACATGCATGATTTTAGGGATATTTTTGTCATTTTCTCCGGCGACAGCTGTGAATCGAAACTATTGCTTGAGGGTAGCGGAAGTATCGTTTAATAATGCCGCCATTACCGAGCATTCAACTCAT
Organism: Actinia tenebrosa; assembly: GCF_029948245.1. Taxonomy (NCBI): domain Eukaryota; kingdom Metazoa; phylum Cnidaria; class Anthozoa; order Actiniaria; family Actiniidae; genus Actinia; species Actinia tenebrosa. Next base: position 12,805,683 of record NW_028292582.1, read on the forward strand.
TTGTTTATTGTTTTATTCGAAAATTCGTGCTTTTATAAACATATTTATTATATTGAGACAGCCATTTGTTTTTTCTTCTAATATTACTTTCACTTTTCAATTATTTTTTTAAGATTTCAAAAACAAAGTCTTATACCCCATTCACACCAAGGCTTAAACATGTTTTAAAGTGGTTTAACTAAACAGGTTTGGAAAATTATCTACGAACACTGCACAATAATTGGTAAAATAATTTATGTAAACTATCCTTTGTCTTGCTCTGATAATATTTTAAAAAGTTTCATTATATTGTAGGTTTCTCAATTTTTTTCCTAATGAAAACATAGTTTAACTAAACACGTTTAGGTGTGAATGGGGTATAAGATAGTATGTTAATCGATATCTGCGTGCATACGTTTCCTGAAAAATGCATTAGGCTACAATCTTGGACAAAACCATTGTTATACGGATTGCCTTTTCACTGCCATTTTCATAAATACTGCGAACTCTGTAGCTAAGAAATCACGCACGCTGAAATTTGGTTTCTCGCTTGCTCCAAATCCCCGTCCGCACTCTCTCATGTGTAGACTTTGTTAGGTCTTTTCTAGTGGCCCCTAAAGGCGCGATTAAGATTTTCTCTCCAACTTGTCTTGCAACGGCGTTGCCGACACAAGTTGCATGGAGCATTGCAACGTATAACCTACAGCGCAATTTGAAAATGTTGCAAGACAAGTTGCAGCAATCGTTGAGAAAAGTAGAATTCGTTTCTACTTTTGGTAAGAGTTGCTGCAAATAAGACACAAGCTGCTGCATGCTTTTAAACAAGCAGCACTGACCTTTCGTAGGAAAGGCCTAACAAACCGGCTCTAAACACAGGGCAGAGCAACACGTTCCTTGATTTAAATTCAGCAACTCGTTTCTTATTCAGTTGTAGAAACTTGTTTCTTATTAAAACGATCGATGCAAAGTAAAGAAAAGTATTTTGTATTTCTACAAAAAGAGATGTATTGACTACAATAGGTAAAACAAATTGGTTCAGCCTGGTTTTGGCTTCTAAAAGACTCTCGTTATAATTTACTCGTGAAGACTCAAGCTGAAGCAGTATTTAGTATTCACGACACATTTGCTTTGAACAAAAACTATGTATTTATTTTCTTGCAATAAAAAACATTGAGGGTCTCATCAATATCCTGTACGTAACATCTAACTTCTGCGTTTTTGGCCCCCCCTTGCCAGCAAAAAGCTAAACGTGTAAGCTTGACCGGTGTAGGGGAGCACAAACGCCGAACGTGTCTAGTGCCGCGTGGTTGTTGAGGTTTCCGAAATGTGAAAAGCACCTATAACGAGCAACCAAACAATTCAACTCACGCTAAAAAGATTTGGCTATTGTCCTCCAACTACGAATAATTTTTAAAAGATTCTTAGGAAAACAAAGAAATTCCTTTGGGAAAACAGTAAAGATACTTAGTTTGCATAGACGTTCCCGAATAAGCAGGAAGAAACGAATATAATTAATTTTAGTACAGAACTATATAAGGTACGAGAAGGCAGTTAATTTTTATTTTCTTTCAGTCGCCTCTATGGAAAACAACTGCTCGACGAACGCAGGTCAGAGCAGAACTCTCCTCGAAGCGCTCAACAACCCAATCTTTACACCGATAGCACTGTTCCTGGTCTTAATAATAATTGTCGCTATCTGTGGCAATCTAGTAGTTATAAGAACTGTTTGCGTGACTCGAAAGCTTCATTATCCTGCATTCTATTTTGTGGTTAGTTTGGCTGTGGCGGATTTGTGCGTTGGATTTTTGGTTGTTCCATTACAACTGGTCTATCATGTTACAGGCTATATGGAAGGTAAGACGTACACTATACTTTAACTCTATGCCTTGGGGACGCCTTAGACCCGAGGTGACCAGACATTTGCTAATGCAAAACTACTTCAGATAGTTTCTTAAGCTCTGAAAGAAGTTCGCTGAAAGGAATATTTTCTGCGATTAAGATTTTGATAACGCGAATGTTGAATTCTTTTTGAAGTTTCACGAAATACGAGCGATGCGGCCGGTTCATGAGAGATTCCTTAGAAGATATTACAGGATTGACACTGAATGAATGGAATAAACCCTAGTGTGCCATATTTCTGGAACAAATTCATTTTTTTACCACTCCATAGATAGATTACAATAAAACCTGAAATTTTCAAGTAACAAGCGGGACTTTTCTGCAAGAGGTTATTTTTCCAAGTTTCTCAAGCCGGCTTTTCAAGTGCCGCTTACTGCGATTTTCCATATGCTGCGAACGGTTAATTGTGAAATTGGTTTATCACTGCAGCCAGGCCGCAAAATTATTAAAGGTACCGACTGATTATTTTTGATTGACGGCAGCGCATAACCAAATATGCAGCTGGCAACTACCGAGTACGCAGAATATGTAAAACCTTAATAAAACGGTTTTCAAATTCAAGGACTTTTTAAGAAGTTTACCGGCAATGCAATGAGACTAGTGCCCCGGATACCTGTGACACGTAATGAAGTCATGCTGTTGACGATCAACATGACGATCAACATGTTAAAATAAGTCTTGAAGCAATAGCTACTAAACTCCTTTACCTATGGCTGTTTCACCAGATTATTGATCATTAGAGTTACTTTACACAAAAAAACTCTTCGCGTTCTTTGTTGCGCCTTTGATTGATCACCACAGCACAACACAACAAACAAAAACTCATGTTTTCATTGTTCCTTAAACTTTTGTGTTGCTCATGCATCACGTCATCGATATAAAGCTATGAAGTGCGTAGGCGTTACCGGTTTTTTTTAGGCGAAAAAAACACAATGCAAAATTTTGATTTTTGAAAATTCATATCATCCAACTTCGGCAATTATTCTTCAGGGCCCGGTTGTACGAAGGGGTGCAGAGCGTTATCTGACGACGTTATCCAGTGGATAAATGTATTGGATAAAAGCATCGACTTAATACACTGATTGGTTAATTATGATAAATACATAATAAAATAATTGATTAATCACATTTTTTGATACGTACTAGGCAAGTGGATATTAGGAGAAATAGCCTGTGATTTCTGGACTTCAGTCAGTATATGGTTTGCCTGTGCGTCTCTCATCAATCTCTGTGTTGTCAGCTGGGATCGCTACGTCGCTGTGACGTCACCTCTGACCTACAACCTGCGCATGCGTGATAGCAAGGTCAAGCTCTTGATCGGACTGGTTTGGATGATATCTCTTTTCTTTGGTATTCTCTACACACTTAGTTATAAATACTCGGCAACCAGAGTTCTCTGCACCACACAAGGTCTTTCTACTAACTTCACAGTTCTTGCATTTGTCTTACTGTTTCTTCTTCCAACGTGTTTTATCATATTCGTCAACTACGTGGTGTTTAAAATCGCGCGCACACACAGACGGCAGATCGACAACTTGGAGTACTCGGTTTCAGTTTCCGGTGTAACACCAGCGCCTTCAACTACGTCACTTCGCCAGAAAACATTCCATGGCCAGAGTATCGCACAAAAGAAATCGCAGAAGACCTACAAAATGCTCCTGGTAATAATCATAGCGTATATAGTATGTTGGACGCCATTTTTTCTACTTTTGTTGATACAAATTTTTATGGCTATTTCGGAGAGTGCTAGTTATATGGGAGTGCTCTTAACGTATCTAAACAGTGCTATCAATCCATTTATATACGGAGCTTTCAATAGAGAATTCAGGACAGCGGTAAAGAAATCGCATCGGAGAAGAAATAGAATTGGCATCTTGAAGGAATCTTTTGTACCGACATCACAAGCAAATATGTTAAAAATACCAAACAGTTCTCCCTTTGTTTCTTCCGGGTCTTCATAATCATCGATATTGAGGCTAGAGCGAGTTTAGTTTTGATTTAAATATCCATGATGCTTCAGTGAAGGGCAATCGATCAGACAGTACTAAAAAACTAGTCAGTGGTTGTCCCCACGGCTTCGAAGGGAAAAAATCCCAAAATCAACAACCAAATTGCAGAGAATAAGCTCATATCTTGAAGGTAAATAAAAGTATCACAACTTTTCTAATGCTTTTAGGAAAATGCTTTTCTTTGAGAACATCGATCAAATATCGTGCAATTTTCCAGCGGACCTGGCGTACAGTTTTTCATGGCGGGAAATTTGGCGCAAGCGCGTACGTTTTTCAGACTGACGTTCAATTATTGACGTTTACTGAGACACATAGATTATTTATTCACTATGGCGAACCTCAATTAGTCACTTGATTTTAAATCGAATTTAGTGGATCACGTGACTAAATTCCAGTATTTCAAACCGGTAGTAAGCAAAAATAGATATTTTGCGATCTTATTGAGCTTCGTTATGAATAATTATCTTCATTTGTGTTCAATTATTTTTTAATATATTTTTTAAAATAAGCTTTAAAACTGACGAAGGATATATTTTTAAAACTCTAATAAATAACAACTGTTTAAGTAATATGTTTTATCTACAATTAAGTACGAAAATGTTTTCACAGCAGATTTCGTATGAGTGGGAAACGAACAATAATGTGACATTAAAATGGCTTCTCAATTTGAATGGAACCAATTAAAACGCTTGAACGATAACCAGTACTATCCAATCATAATGAACCACATTAGAAGTCAAAGATAAGGATCTTGATGATGGTAATTTGTTATTTTAAAAAAACGTTAAAAATTCTTCGCAACAAATGCGAAACAGGTTGTATCAAGTACACCTGTAGCAGATAAAATACCACTTTTAGGGTAACGGCTATACCGTGATGCTTCAGGGTACCCACATACACCCAGGCACACATGACACCATGGGGGTATGGATGGATATGGGTAGATAGAACAAACTCTACAACTAGTGAGTACAGTCAGTTACTACACACTAGTATGCACCTTTACGCTTTAGGGTACCTACATACACCCAGAGAGACATGCCACCATGGGGGTACGGATGGATATGGGTAGCTATTGTGAGTACAGTCAGTTACTACACACTAGTATGCACCTTTACGCTTTAGGGTACCTACATACACCCAGAGAGACATGACACCATGGGGGTACGGATGGATATGGGTAGCTAGAGCAAACTCTACATCAGGATCCTCTATAGAATGCACTCCTGTGCTGTAGACTGCATCCATAACTGGAGGGATGTCTGTGAATGGCATATTGATAGGAAAACCAGACAACTAGAGAGGAAAAAGAACGTGTTACATAATAATGGGGCCTCGCAACTGGTTGCAGGAACACTATGATGAGGGGATGGAAGCCACCTCGTACTTATAAACCAAATAATAATAATAATAATAATAATAATAATAATAATAATAATAATATGTAGATGCTTGTATGGCGCATTTCTAACCTCGTTGCACCTTACATGAGTGACAGTCTAAATACACATATTTATACATTGCATAACTTATTCAACTTAAATATTTCTTAAATAAAAATGTCTTAAGATTGCTTTTGAATCTTGCTACAGTTTCTTCACGAATTCATCTAATTAATGTAGAACAGGATTTCCTTTATGATTTTTTTTTTTGGATGCATTGTTCTTTCCCTTGTCACAAGGATTTTTCTAGTTTTCCTCCTCCGTAAAAATTAGCATGTGAGTTGAGAGTTGAACGCAGAATATTGAATGTAGTTGTAATGTACTGTATGTGTGCCGTTGCCCCCAAGTAGTGCGAGGGCACCAAATAGGACTAATTATTATTTTGTGGTTAAATTAAGTGGATTGTTTGAGGTCGTTACCTGGTAAGATGATAGGATTTGGTCGAGTTCAGCTGTGTGGCTATCTGGGTTTGCCTGACCTACAGTCTGCTCGATGCTTAAGGAATTTAAAAAAAAGGAAGTAAGAAAAGCTATGACTTTGACATAAATATTGACAATATAAATAAGAAAAGAAAAGAAAAGAAAAGAAAAAAGAAAAAAACAGCTTTTAATGACTGGAGTAATGGATGGGTAATTTGATAGAGAAGTGGAGAGGAAAGGAAAGAAGGGAAAGAATATATAAGTTGCAATATCATAATGAAAAATGGAAACATTTAGCATCACAAATGACTGGTTGGCCTCACCTCCCTTAACTTGAGATTTTTTTTATTTTTTTTTTTTGTATTTCTTGGGTGTATTTTAAATTAGATTTATATTTGAGTGAAATAACAAAAGACAAAAATAAAGATACTTACCTGCACGGACGCAATTGTAAAAAAAGATAGAAAGAAAGAAGAAAAAAAAGAAACAAAGAAGGAAGAGAGGATAGATGGAAAGATGAATAAATGAGGGAACTTACTTGGAAAGAAGATTTCTAAATGCTTGCGTGCAGTATCTGTAGATGAGAGACAAGTATATACATCATGTATAAGCTACAAGAGTGAAGACGAGATATCTTTAATATCCTGTTTTTAAGAAGAAACAAAATGTTCCTTGGGTTAAAAATACTCATACAAACTCTTGGACAGTCCATTTTTACTATTACAGTACAAGTTTATAATAAAAATGTGAACACTCTGGGCGGAGACTCGTCAACGAAACGTCCAATAAGAACACGAACCGAACATCCAATCACGACGCAGATAGTCCGACGAGCGGTATATACACCATTTATAAAATAACTGCGCATGCTTTATGAGAGCACATTGCACGTGCGCGCACTTTCCGTTACGTCATTCCTATCTATTATTGTAATTTGTATTTTATAAAAGAAATAAAAAACTTGTTTGCTGTGCTGTGTGCCGTTATAAAGCACTTGGGGATTGTCAGAACACTCGAGAAGTGTCCAGAAGCTAACACTTCTCTCGTGTTCTGCCAACCCCGCGTGCTTTGTGACTGCATACAGCACGCGCACGCGTTTTCTATTTCTTCATTAGTCTACATTTTGGCGCTGGTTAAGGGGACATATTTTTTGAAGATGGCGTCTATTTCGTCCCCCCACTAAACACTCAACCTCGTAATTGCTAATAGCATGCGTATACGTGAAGGTATGCCGGGGCGCTCGTAGCGTGCTGAGGAAGCCTGTGTCTAAACATCTCCCAGTAGTAATTCATCACTAACCTGTTCCAACGAGTAACGAAACGAGGTCTCCAGCTCATTATCTTATCCATTAACAACTTCTCAACCCTGGAAAAAAATGGAATTCCATCATGAAAGAGAAAAAAATTAGAAATGAAACAAGAGATAAGTACAAGTGATGAATGTGGTGCAAGCGACAGTAGTGAAAAACGTATGCGCATGCGTGCCTTTCAGCATGTTTTCTAAGAGTTTAGAAGAATTAGAGCAGTGAGAAAATAAATGTTTGTTTTCTCCAATAATACAAAAAATTCGCGAGTACGATTTTGTAAGACCAAAATACTGTATTAACAAACAAAATATGAAAGAATCAGCCTTGAGTTTCAAACATGGCAACAAAGTTTTGACATTTTGTGAAGCCCATTTCACAAATTTTTGAAAGTCAAATTTACATACTTTTACAATAGCATGAAGAGGCGTTGACTAATTTGCATACGGACTTTGAGCACGCGCAGACGTTTGTTATTCGTGTTGGTGCAAGCGACATCAGGACAAATACAAAAGATGATGATGGTATCATGATCGCTGTGCTCTACCTGTCTTGTGTTCGTATCACATATTCACGATCTACTGTACGGTACTCGAGTGTCTCTTTCTGGAAGAATACAAGGAAACAAATATAGGCATTAAAACAGATATAGACCCCTTGCAGCACTTCGGAATGCAGCTCAATCTGGGGTACAAAACAATGGGTTCCAATTCTCAAGAGATTGGAATTCTTTTATTTTTCCCCCAGATGGGCTTGCTATGACGTCACATGCAAGGGGTCTATTTATTTCACATACGGTCAATACAAAAAAAACTTCATCGCTTATCATTACCGCAAGTACAGCAGTGACGCAGCTCAACGGGGTCGAACTGATAGCATGTGAAGGCGCCTCTGACAGCCACTATACAGTCCACGTATGACCCCGGATCACAGCTCTAACCAGTTTGAATTAGTTAGAGTTGATTTGAGAGGAGAGAGGAAAAACCGGTGGACATGTGAGAATACATGTGAGAACACTGGTAAAATGCTAACCATATATCCGTGAAATAGTACTAAATGATTAGAACAAAATAACACCAATGAAGCAAATAAAAACGAAAGAAATAGATGTGTTTAGTGCTATTTCACGGATATATGGTTTGCACTCTAGTGCGTCACTAATAGCAAAACTCGAAAATTAAAATAGGGAGAAGGCAACAGATGCTACCACCATCCTACCTGGACACTAGATAACGCAGGTCGTGGGTATTTCTTGGAAAAGAATGGCTGCCACAAGTTTGGTTTAGTAAAGTCATAGATGAGTCTGAATGGTTCGTCGTTTTCTTGCACGTTTGCCCAGATCTACAAGTATTAAGAGGAAATTTTTTTCAATGATGAGCAATAATGGCAAAAAGACTTTCGTATGAGTTTTGATCCCAATTTTCGTTAATTTGGGTTAACACTCAAAAACCTTTTTTAAACAGTTAGAAACTGATGTACTATGATAAAATGCCTGTTTGAAGCGGTATCTTCAATTGTACAAATATGTTTTGTTGCATTTGTGTTAGAATGTTGCTTTATCAGGCTTTTTTATAGAAAATGTATGGGAAATAAGCAAATGAAGGCCTAAACCTCATTTTCGAATAAATTTTTTGCTTTGGGTTAATACTTTGATTCCATTTTCATCGTTCAACTTCACTTCCAAACAAGTTAAACTTTCGTGAATATTTGAGGAAGAGAATAGACCGTTTGCGTGCGCATCCAACTTGTGTCAGACCCAATTGAAAAATGCAAATCCAGTAAAATTCAGAAGCTAGTTTTATATTTAAAGAGGAGAATAATCGAATGAATTCTTATCGAAAAAACATATTATAGAAATGTGTGATATTTCTTATTATAAGCTCGTGTTCTGGTATCGTGGCCCGTCAAGCTTCTTAAATTTGGATGCGCACGCAACCTTGAGAGAACGGTCAATTGGTTTTCCATTTCTCTTGTTCCAGTGAAGCCTTACGTACGTTTTCCTCATTGAAGACACATCCAAGACTCTTCAGAGGACAGTGAGGGTCATGTACATCGTACGAGCGTCCCGTGTGCGCGTTCCATAGTTGGTGCTTACCATCCACTACCGTCAGAACATATGCAGTGGACCCTACAACACGATATAACAAGTTACCTTGGTACAAGCAATTGCTGGGTTTCTATAAGCTGGAAAATCTTTAAATCTCATTATCTGCTCCACATGGTGGTCAAACACCTACCACCATGTGCTGTCTGCCAGAAAGAATTGTACTGAAAACTTGCGATTCAGCTCATGAACATTTCACATGAGACAGGAAATGACGTCAATTGAAACCCAACGATTGGTGCTAACCGTTTAGCCAATCACAGGGAGTAAGATTCCTGAAAAAAGCCAAGACGCAGCAACGCCACGGTCGCGGTACACCACGTCTGTCCGTGCCGTGGGGTTTTCACAGTCATATACAAGGGGTTGTTTGCTAGGAAGTACAACTGGGATTTTTGAAGAGGGTTGTTAAACCTGGGTCTGCGAAATCAATTTGATTACCTCTTTTTTTGGGGGGGGGGGGGGGGGGGGGAGGGAGGGCTACAGTTTTCCTCCCTCCGTAAAAATCAACGTATGAGATGAGAGTTGGGAGACTGAGAATCAAGGGTCCACAGGAACCCCGCGGCAGGATTTTCCTATCAATATCCAGAGGAAGACCGCGAGTTAACACATACGTACCTTCTGGTATACCCGTTCCTAGTACAACGTAAGCCTTTCCCCTCCCCCTGTGAGTCAGGTAATTACATAGTAGGATAGCGTGTTCTTCTTCATCGCCTGCCAACATCTGGAGGAATTGCTGAATAATGAAAAAAAACAGAGAAATGCACGACCGATGAATCTGTATCCCGATAAAAACTGCAACAACAGCAGCAACAACAGCAGCAACAACAGCAGCAGCAACAGCAACAACAAAACGCATCATTGGCAATAGCCAAAACTACCCTGAATTAGATTTGGTATATAATTTCAAAACAACTTGTTGTTAACAGCATAAAATTAAAAGGACTAACTTACATCAGAAGTGGCCCAGATGTCACACAGATCAGGAAATGCAGCAGAATCCGATACATAAGGAACTAGAGACACATATCGGGCTAGCAACTCCTGATAAATAAATATGGATCACCAATTAAGAAACATTAATATTGTATATTCTTAATATATAGGTGCGTGCGGAATTCAATAAGATTGTTTTGCATACTACAACTACAAGGATCCTTTGCGCTGTTTTTGTCAATATACCACGTTAAAGATATCAAATGTTAGCACAATAACGGATATTGCAATTTGTATTTTATAAACTTGTCACCGAGAAGCACTCTGCTGCGCGTCGTGCTTCTCCTAACACTTCTCTCGTGCTCTCCCAAACCCCGCGTGCTTTATAACTGCACACAGCACGCGCGCGCGTTTTCTACTTCTTCAGAAAACGATGGGAAAACTGGGAAACTCTTTGATTGACGTCCACCAAAACCTACTTCGTCGCGACTGAAAATCGCGCGTGCTAATGAAAATAACGGTAATTGCATCGACGCGTTATTTAAGCGAAGCTTAGAAGCTACTAATAGAGGCTTTGCACCATCACTTGATGGCAGCCATAACAGGAGAAACGAAAATAGTCTTTTTCCTCTGGGAAACTAAATACTTTCTCATCAGATTAGACCAGATTCAATTGTTTCTGCCTCCTGTCATGGCTGCCCTCACCTGATGGTGCGAATCCTCTGTAGAATCTTCTTTCAATATGCAAAGATCATGATGTATGCGGGAATATTTTCAAATCTCACCATTTCCTTTTGTGTTTGATTGAGAAGTTCCATTGGAGGTTTTTGCGCTCTGATGTAGCGCGTAATGAAGACTTTCTTGCCAACAAGATCTGTGGCCAGTGCCTGGAGAAAAGGGGAACGTTTTTGTAAACGAATAAAAAGTAAGTAATAATTTAGAACGAGAAAAAGGAGAAAGAAAAGGTAAAAAAGAGAGGATGGGGAAAAGAGCAGTATATGACAAAGCAATTAGAACAACGACAAATCGAGCTGCATTCCGACGTGCTGCAAGGGGTCCATACCTCTGTGTATAGCTTATTTTGTTAGGTTCGCCAATAGAGGCTTTGCACCATCACGTGATGGCAGCCATGACAGGGGGCACAACAACAGAGTCTTTTCCCCCTGGGAAACTGAATCCTTTCTAATGTAAATCAGATTAGACCAGAATCAATTGTTCCCGCCTCCTGTCATGGCTGCCATCACGTGATGGTGCAAAGCCTCTATACGGCTGCCATTTTTGTTGTCAGTTAAATCTGTAGGAACTGAATCTGACGTTCTATAGCGTGTATGTATTACTACTTACTTTGTATTCTCTTTTAGGGAATTTCTTTCTCAATCCTGACAGCCAGAGCTGTGCATTGTGTAGGAGCTTTTCAGATTCGTTGCTCTCGAACTGTGAACAAAATAAATAGTGAAAGGTGAGAAAGTTTTCAAGTAATTTAAAGTGCTTATAAGCCTTTACATAATATTTTCAGAATTGATTTTTTAAATAGTGAATAGTTGATTGTGAAAATAATTCGTCATTTGAATGTCGGGTCTTTGAGATACGAAGGTTTATATTTCCAATACGTTAATGACTATGACGTAACATAAGGGATTTGAGTTATTTTGTGGCAACTTTTAAGATCGAATGCTGGACGTTTTTCGAAAACAAATTTGTAAGAACCTTTACGTGAGCCACGAGTAAAAGGGTGATGCTTTTAAAATACTGTATTCCAGAACGAGTGCAGTGTTGTATATTAAATGATCCCTTATGTTACGTCATAGTCATTAACATATTGGGAATATAAACCTTCGTATCTCAAAGACCCGACATTCAAATGACGAAATATTTTCACAATCAACTATCCACTATCTAAAGAATCAATTCTGAAAATATTGTGCAAAGGCTTATAAGCACTTTAATCCACTAGAGTGATTCAGCTTTAGGAAGGGGGAACCAATGTTCCCTTTTAAGTAATCTATAGTCATGATGATGATGATGATGATGACGACGACAACAAAGACGACGACGACAATGATGAAGATGACGATGATAACGCAGTTGGAAAGTAGTTGATAGACGAGGGCCTAAAACAACTCCAATTCTCTAGTTTCGAATTTTCCGTTCTACATATAGTATGAAATTATTTTGGATAAATACGTGTTCCAATGAAGTTCCAAGGAATTTCAAAGTGTTTTTATTGTCGAAGTTTTGCATTCTTTACTTTACCGCTGGTATTTGTGAATACTTGTACACTGAGACGAGGCTAACCCTGTTGAGATGAGTCTGTAGGAACACAGCGGTATTTGACTAATTCGAAAAAGGTGAATTCTCACCTCAAATTTAGGCCCTAGTCTTTAATGAGATTGATTGATACCAAGCAATGGTGCCTACCCGTTCAGCCATTGGATGTGATGGTTGTAACGCCGGCTCAATCGTTACAAAAATGGTCAGTAGGGTGTCATGCTTGACTTGGACATTAGTACCAGACCCCAGAGATCGTTTCTGATGATGGTAACCGAGAAGGACTGGTGGGGTGTTTACTCGAAACGTTCCTTCAACCTTGAAATGAAAGAGAGAGAGGCTTTTTTTATGTAGTATTGTAGTGTCTAGTATCTATTGGTCTATCAGTGTCTTACCTTGCCATTGAAGTAGATAGTAGAGAATGGTATCTCTATACTTCCCAACCAGTGTCTCTCTAGACGTTGATGTACACTAGTACCACGCTGACGGTCATCCTGTGTACAGAGTAGCCAATCAAATAAACACACAATGTGGATGCAAGGGTGTGTACGTGGGGGAGGGGGACGGAGGGTATGGCCTTCCTTTGTGAATCAGAGGTCATTGCTTTAGTGTAAATAAACCAAGTCCCACTAATACCCCCAGTTTCGAATTATTTGTTGCTCAGGGTTAGGACTCCTTCTTCGGGTACCCGACACGGTTTATCATTCAACAGAAACAACGAAACAGGGGGGATGGGGGGGTGGGGTTGGGCAAAAACCCAAAATAATTTCGAGCACAACTTTAAAGTGAAAAAAAAATCGTTCAAAATAATTCCAAATTATGTCCAAAAAAACATTCCTGTACAGTCATGACTGAGGCGCGTAAAACAATTCGTGCACAAAATAAATTGCCCACCCCCCCCCCCCCTCAAAAATCTAATGGTTCGTCCCCTATACAATAAAACGAAACTGGTGGTACATGCAGAAGGACCTAGGGCTTTCTTTGTTTTTTCTTTCAGTAAATATTCTGGAATTTTGTTTAATTTTTTAATTTTTCAATTTATTTTTTTGATTTTTTGGAAAATATTCAAACTCCTAGTGTTACAAGTCTACTCAAGAGTAATTTTACCTGTAAGATATCATAGACAAGTTCATCAAACAAGTTCAGATACATGACATCATTAACCGTCTGTAGATTCTCTGGTGAGTAATCATTCTTGGGCGCCCTGAAATGATAGAACTATATGAGAACACCCTCTAAAGTATAGGCAATCGCTGTGTCGTTGTTGTTACTTGTCTATCATTTTTTCATTTTTTTTCTACCTATTTCCCGACCTTGCCAAGTACTTTTCTTTCTGAGATCAGATTTTCGTAAGGTTCGCTCCACACTTAGACTTAAATATATACACCTATTTCGAAGATCGTCGTCGCACCAAGAGCCTCAAGTAACAAGCCAAGGCTCCAGAGAACGTCGAGATTTTTAATTATAAATGATTTATTCATGGTTCATGCAAGTTGCTACAGCTTTCCACTAATTATCATCTCAAGCAGCCTTGCTTGGAGCAATTTGTGAAGTCAATAAATGAAAATGCACCATGAATAAACTAATTACAGCTAAAAGTACCGGCGTTCTCTGCGGTCTTGGCTTGTTGCTTGAGGCTTTTGGTCCGACAACGATTTCTGAAATAGGTGTATATATCTACAACCATAGCTTCCAGTGACGGGCCTCCTCATACGGTCTCACTTCATATGCTCTACTGATACCTTTACATTTCCCCATGTAAGGGAATCCGGAATCCACGAAAGTTTAGGCTTTGGAATCCGGAATCCAGCACTCTGGAATCCGGAATCCACGTCTTGGAATCCGGAATCCAGTTTATGATGAAATCCGGAATCCAGTTTATGATGAAATCTGGAATTCACCCTTTTCGAATCCAGAATCCGCACCAAAAGTTTTGGAATCCGGAATCCAGAGTCTCGGAATCCAAAATCCAGCGCTTGGAATCCTGAATCCACCATAGGTTCGGATTCCCTGCATGGGGCGATTTACAGCTTACACTTAACTCACATTAAAAATTAAAAATAAATATTGCCCAAGCGTCCCAAAAAATTGCGCAAATTCTCTGACCATGCTTTGACTCATAGCTAAACAATGACAAGTTGTAAAACACTAACCTAAAAGGAATAATAAGTTGTTCATTCCAGCTCGGGTTAGGCCCTTCCGCGACACTTGTCTTTGCAAAATTTCCTTGGAATACAGCTTCGATAAAAGGACGGACGAGAAGCTAAAAGAGATTAAACTCGACAAGTAAGAATTTGATATATGAATCATACCAACACCGTGTGGGACCGGCTCTCAAATACCATTTGCAAGACAGTGAAAAGAGAAACTCAAGGTACGGACGCGTCGTGTCGTGACCGTGTTGCGTTCAAGTATCTTGATTGGCTGGGTGATCTCGCGCGCTGTGATTGGTTTACAGGATGTCGTCAATTCCGTACCGTGATACTTTCGTATCGATTTGTAGTCATGCAAAATCTACCCTATAACATTCGTTGCCTCGTGAAGGCATAGATTTACTTTAAAATGACTTTGAGTCAGGCTTCTTCGCGCGTTTCCCAGAGTAATAGACCCTTCTCAAAATTATCTTGGATGCGAAGCCAACGTGAAAACACAAAAGAAATCAGACTTTTTTCTAGGTGGAAACGTCTCGTGGTAACCAACCATGGCCGCCAGTGAAACTGATACCAGACTACTTTTGGCAGGTTGAGAGGCGAGGAGGAAGGATGATTACCTGATCCGAGTGGTCTTGCACACGGCTTTGCCCGGACTGTCCGCCAGCTACTGGACCTCCACCGGGTTGCCGTGAGGATGTAGCTCCGAAGCGATTATCAGGAGATCTTCTAAAGAATAATAAAAAACAGCAAGTAAAGGGAAAGATTATAGTCGATAGTTCCTGCAGCTGGTAGCTGGTGTTTAAGTAACAGACTGATCATGAGCGCCCTTCACCCCCTCTCTCCATCAGTGCTTAAGAGCATTCAACCTTAAGCTACACGAATTGGTTAGATCAAGCAATCAAGGTTGGCGCAGCGGTAGTACACTCGCCTCTCACCTTTAAGGTTTCAGGTTTGATTGCTGGACTAGCATTTTATGTGAACAGAGTTTTATCCCTAGACCTGAATATATATCTGAATTTTTACAATAACTTACAATTTTCTCGCGCGCTGATTGGTTATTTTTTAACATCAATAAGAGGACAGACAGATAAAGCTGACGTCAACGAGCGCGCGCTCTTTCCGATGGTTGTTTTGATCGCTAAAGATGAGAAGTTTTTATCGTTTTTGTTATTGTAAAAAACAAATAGACGCCTCGTGGATCCACACTATTTTTACAATGTGATGATGCAATTTGTCGTCAATAAGAGGACAGACACATAAAAAACTGATGTCTATTTGTTAAATTTCTTATTCGACTTACGCTGTCCTCTGGTGTTCGTTGCGTATTGGAATATCCAGAGCACGGACCACATTGACCAGCACCTTGACGTCCGTTACTGTCAAGTTCTGTATTAAGAGACCATTTAATTAATCAAAGCGTAAGAATGATTACTGAACGAAATGATGAAAAAAGGTGATTATCAAGATGATGATACTGATACTGATAAAGATGTCAATGCGAAGATGCTTTATGATTGGTTGGATTTGATGATAATATTAATCCTACCTGAGCCCCAACGACTTTTCGTTCCTTCCTCACGGGTCTTAAAGGTCGTCTTGGAGCAAACAGCTGTCCTATTCGTATCCCTAATGTCCTGCAACCACAAACACATTCGTTTGTAAATAGCCTTATAGGAAGAAAGGGTGGTGTGTGTCGCCGCTAAGACGCCGCCTCATACCTAGGCTACCCGGGATCGGTGTCGTATGTGAGTAGAGTTGTTTGTTGGTTCTCTCCTGTGTAGTATGTGAGTAGAGTTGTTTGTTGGTTCTCTCCTGTGTTGTATGTGAGTAGAGTTGTTTGTTGGTTCTCTCCTGTGCTTCGAGGGCTTTTCTCCAGTTTCTCTGTTTTTTTCTCCCTCCTAATTCTCTAGTTTAAATACGAGGCTCTTACTTCCCGCATGTTCGAGGTAATGGATTAGGGATTACGTTTTTTATATTAGACTGCGAGCGAAGTCCCTCTATTTCCCTTGGTCACTGTCCGTCTGTCTGTCCGTGTCGATTGGTCTCTTTCGTTCCTCCCTCCCCCAGGGACTTTTGACTCGTAACCAATCTTCCTCGACCAATCGACACGGACAGACAGACGGACAGTGACCAAGGGAAATAGAGGGACTAAGCACGCAGTCTATTTTATATGAGCGACAAGAACAATGTCCAGTGGCTAACTGACCCAATATCCGGGACTTCATCTTCTATGACCATGTCTTTGAGTTCCATTTGTCGCTTAGCAACAAGAGAACGTTGAGTGACTTCCTCTCGGACCTGCGGTAAGACAGCCAATAGATCAATAGATCGATGGGTGGGTGGGTGAGTGGGTGGGCACGTGGATGGATGGAGGGATGGATGGATGGATGGATGGGTGGGTGGATGGATGGGTGGGTGGATGGATAGATGGGTGGGTGGATGGATGGGTGAGTGGGTGAGTGGGTGGATGGAGGGAGGGATGAACAAGTAAGTTCAAAGCAAGAGAGAATGATGATTGAGATACCTTATTCAAGAATTTAGTGACCGCAATCCTATGTGCGCACAGCTCCTCCTCTTTCTCTTCTTCAACCTGCTCCCCACGCAATCTCTTATTGTAACCCTAGAAGAATGAAGGAAAAAGATTATGCTGGTGTTGGAATCTTGGTTATCTTGTATCTTGAGTATCTCGTGTATCTTGGGTTTTAGAGTATTGCGGCTTTTTTTTTTTGTTGCTGTTGTTGTTTTTTTTTGTTTTTTTTTTTTTTTGTTTTGTTTTGTTTCGTTTTTGTTTTGTTTTGTTTTTTTATGTTGGACTTATTATTATATTATTATATTATTACTTTTCTACCTCAAATACAGAATCAGGAATATCTCTGTCTCTTGTGGGAACCATTTTGAAGTTTTTGAACTCGGGTACCTGAAGGAGAAAAAGTACATATTAACTGAAATGAAACGATAAAGTGGAAACATCATTATATATAATCAACAATAGAACGACAACAATAACAGCAATAGCGACAAAGACGACAAAGGTAACAGCAGCAGCAACAACAACAGCAGTAACACCAGAAGCAGCAACAACAGCAGCAGCAACAACAGCAACAACAGCAACAGCAGTAACAACACCAGCAGCTACAGCAACGCAATCAACAATATCATCAACACCAACTCGGATGGCGTACGCTGCTAATGCGCCGCCTCTCACCAATGCGCACCGAGTTCGAGTCCTGCCTGTCTTGGTGTTGTATGTGAGTAGAGTTGTTTGTTGGTTCTCTCCTGTGCTTCAAAGGTATTTCTCCGGGTTCTCCGGTTTTTCCTCCCTCCACGAAAATCAACTTCTGAATAGTAATTTGATCTATCGGCTGGGTTACAAAACCTGCTAGCCGTTACGCCGTCCACCCTGGAGCGGTAAATGCATTACAACAGCAATAACGACAATAGAAGCAATCAAAACGGGGCTATTTGTCTAACTCACCCCTTGGTCTCTCAGATGAATGAGCTGGAATCGTTTAGATCTTTCCATTTCTTCTTTAGTAACGAACTCTGACTCTGCTTCTAGCTGATTCAGACGGAAAAACCTGGGTGCCTCTGCTCCATCCATACCCATCTAGCACAGTACGTAAATAAAAGCTATTAAAGCTAGTTTTTTTTTCCACGGATATATGGTATGCACTCTACACTAATTGCACTATTAGCGATGTGAATGCCATCAGCGAAAGGTCACAACGATATGGAATAGTCCCTTTCACAGTTCCCTGCGTTATCTTATTGAATGGTAGCCGTCCCTGTGCATCGCAGCGAGACGAACGATGACCTTGCAATGATAGAGACCTTTTTTAACACCTTGGACAACTATTCACATGTCTCTATCATTGCAAGCTCGCCGTTCGTCTCAGCTTCGATGCACAGGCACGGCTACCTTTCAAGATGGCGCCGGGACCTTGGCCTACCTTGGATGCACACAGCGACAGGAACTGTGAAGGGGACTATTTTACTAAATTTTGTCTGCACGTTTTGTGGAAGAGGAAAACAATAAGCAGTACACGCCACCATTAATTATTGATAATAACGGGAGTGACAGATGGGATATTAGGTAAATCAAGGGTGGGGTAGTGATAGTTACCTTCATAATACTCATTATATCTGCATTAGCAGGATCATTAGGATCAAGATGAGACTCAGCTGTGAATATGAAAAATAACATATATGTGACATAAAACGAGATTAGATAAACAAACAGTGTGCTTCATTGCACAGTTATTCCAAAAGGGAGTGACTTTAAAAAAAGAAATGCTCTAACAACCTCATTCCCAGGGCCTTCTCTTTTCACTCTTTTTTTTTTTTTTTTTTTTTTGGAAAATGGCGGCGCTTGAAAGAAAAAGGTAGAACTCGTTCACATGGACCAAAAGGACCTATTGAATTATAAAACAATAGCACGAGGCAATAGCACGATAGATACATTCTATCGTTTGACACTCAAAGGTAGTTTTGGTCCATGTGAACAATTGCTAACTGAAAGAAAAACCTCTTCCTTTTCTAGCGCAGCCATTTTGAAAAAGCGAGAAGAGAAGGCCTTAGGAGCGAGGCTGATGCTCCAAAGTACCATACTGATGATAATGATAAATCACTTAACCAGGAAGATCTTTACTGGGGAAGGAAGGATTAATACTGAATACTAATTCTTGGTAAAAAGAGAAAATTCTTGATAGCAAATTCATAGGATCAGTAAAATATTAAATGAAAATCATTGAGTTTATCTAGCAATAAGAGGTTGGTTTTTTTTTTGTAATGTATAAAAAATAATTTTGAGAACAAGACCATAGTTTCAAATGTATATCAAATCGTTTTTGTTTGTTTGTTTTTTTTGTTTGTTTTTTTGTTGTTTGTTTTGTTTTGTTTTGTTGTTTGTTTTGTTTTGTGTTTTTTTTTGCTTTTTTTTTTTTTTTGTTTGTTTTTTTTCGTTTTTGAGATATTGATGGTTTTCAACCATTCCCAAGAGAATTAAATAACAAAAGACACGGTGGCCATGTTGGAAGGATATAACAAAAGAATTCATTGACAATTCTTTTGTTAAGTTCCTCCAACATGGCAGCCATGAAAACCATCAATACCTACCAATCCACTTAGCAAGATTCTGCATATCAACCATTCCAGCTGCACCAAGAGCTGCCATAGCATCGTATCGTCTAAGAGCACTAGATGAAAATTAGAAATTGCAGCATAAAAAAAACAAGTAAATGGTACAAGGAATATAAAACTGGAGGACAGACACACAAACAGTCAGGAAAAAGACAGAAGAACAGAGAAAACAAGCATTGAAAAGGAGGAGGAAGGAGGAGGAAAAGAAAAAGATGATGATGATGGATGATGATGATGGTGATGTTGCTGGTGTTGGTTGTGATGAAAATGATGATGATGATGATGGTGCTGCTGGTCGTGGTACTGTTGGTGATGATGGTGGTGGTGATGATAATGATGATGATGACGTATGAAGATGTAAAAAATCTGTAGTTTTGGTAAATATTTTTAGTTATTATCAATTGCCAACAATAATTTTATTAAATAGGGGGCCGCTCATTATATATCCGGGGGGGGGGGGGGGGGGGGAGAAAATGGGGGTCTCGAAATAATTGATGAGTTACATCAGAATCTGAAAAAATAGATAAAATCAATGAAATCAAAATATAATTTCTTTGCTTACCTAAGGCTCTTGTCAACGCCGGTCAAGGATAACGGAGGAGCCATGGGCCGACCATCATTATCTAGTGCCCAGGACACCCCAGTCAACAGGTAACCTGATGTGAGCAAGATTTCCTGGTCAAAGAAAGGTGGTTCACCTGTGTTGTTGGGGATACCGAGGTTGATCACATGTCCTATTCAAGGAAAAATTGGAAATTTAGAAATAAGGTTTGATAAGCTTCAATCAAACTAGGCCACGATAGACCTTGATAGAATTCTCATTACCACTGTGTTCCTTGATTATAGACTCATTTACTCAGGGTTAGACTCTTTTCAGTGTCAAAATATTCACAAAACATTCATAAATAAAGAATGCACAACTTCAACAATGCAAATATTTTAAAATTCCATGGACCTTCACTGGAACACGTAAATATTTTAAACAAAATTGAGGGTAACCCTGGGAAACAAAAAACTTGAAACTGGAACATTTTACTTTCAAATGTACGTAGACATCACTGTTGTCCCACCCCCTACAGTTCATTCCTAACATATATTTGTCTATATATATATTATATATATATATATTTGAAAAAATACCATATGTCTTTGGAGGTACTTGATACTCTAGTCTGAAGCATCAACCACTACAATACAAGGACCAACAACACTGGAAGTGCATGGCAGCAAGACAATGAAGTATAGAGCAACTATGGGGGTCCCAGGACAAGTTTTTTCCCTCAATGCACTAAACTAAATTACTTGATCCTGATTGGAGAAGAGGAGTACCATTAAAAAGGGAATGAGGCAAGATTCGCACAACTTACCACTGCCTACACCTTCATGTTTATATGCGATCATCTGATTACTACTAAACTCCAGGCTCTCCAGCTCAGCGCGGCCAGTTACTCGGCCTATTTCAGGGACTGGAATGAACAATTCCACTAGTAATTTGTTGGGTACTCCACTTTCTATGATCTGATTATTAATTAAGAAATAGAATGATGTCATTATTATGCAAGGATCACTCTAATATAGTTATTAGGACTCCCCCTTGTGTGAGGGTTCCTGATTTAATCTGCAAATAATCCGTGCCCTGACTTAGATCAGCCAAGAGGATGTTTCAGGGTTTGATTTGTGAGTTAGCCATGCCCTGACTTTCAGGATAAGCCCAGAGGTTGTTTCAGGGTTCAATGTGTGAGTTAGCCGTGCCCTGACTTAGATCAGCCCAGAGGTTGTTTCAGGGTTTGATCTGTTAGTTAGCAATGCCCTGACTTAGATCAGCCCAGAGGTTGTTTCAGGGTTTGATCTGTGAGTTAGCCATGCCCTGACTTAGATCAGCCCAGAGGTTGTTTCAGGCTTGGATCTGTGAGTTAGCCATGCCCTGACTTAGATCAGCCCAGAGGTTGTTTCAGGCTTGGATCTGTGAGTTAGCCATGCCCTGACTTAGATCAGCCCAGAGGTTGTTTCAGGCTTGGATCTGTGAGTTAGCCGTGCCATGACTTAGATCAGCCCAGAGGTTGTTTCAGGCTTGGATCTGTGAGTTAGCTGTGCCCTGACATTGATCAACCCATAAATTGTTTCAGGATTCATTCTTCAGTCTCGAACAAGATTGATACAAATGAAAAATACTCAGGCAACACGTAAATATACCTACCTGCAGTTTAATGCTCTCAGGCCATTCTACTATTTGTATGTTATGAATCTCTCCAAAATGAATGGTGAAGTCAGATGTGAGACGCCTTGAAAAATAAATAAAGTATAATGTTATCCTATATATTAGTCATTCCAAGGTGGTGGGAAAGACTGGGTCGAGCTTGCATTGCAGTGCATTGTGGGACTGTTTTAGAGGATGAAATAGACACCATCTTGGAAATACATCCCCTAAAACAGCCCATGATGCACTGCATAGCCAACTCTAGCCAGTCCCTAAACCTGTCTGTCCGTCCTATGCAACGTGCTTTTTGCCTGAAAACGCTTGAACAAGTTACTATCTTCAAAGATTTCACGTACTTTACAGATGTTTTGGAGACCTCCTTTTCATTGAATAAGACTTTGATGAATGCTGACCACCGCTGGACATCATTACGGCGAAGTACTTCAGTTCTAACAACCAAAACAATAAATCGTTTATGATTTACAGCTATTTTAAAGAAGGTTAGCAAAGGCTTTGCTGCATTCTAAATAATGTCAGCAAAGAAGAAAAAACGAGCACAGTCAGCTATGAAAAATAAAGTTAAAAACTGAAGGTGATGTTATATACGGGACGATTTTGCAAGGACAATTCTTTCTATTTGTTATACGCCGTTGCGGAAAAAGTTGATGCTGTGCCGTGCATACCACGTGCAACATGCCACGTGTAACATCCCTTGTGCAACCTACTACGTGCAACATGCCACGTGTAAAATCCCTTGTGCAACCTACTACGTGCAGAATGCCACGCGCAACATGTCATGTTCAGCATGCCACGTGCAAAATGCAACATGCCACGTGCAAAATGCAACATGCCACGTGCAACATGCCACGTGCAGCATTCAACATGCCACGTGCAACATGCAACGTGCACTGATTTTCGGCAACGTGTAATATTTCCATTATAACAACATTTGTTTTCTAAGACCTTGTCTACACGTATCCGTTTTTCCATGAAAACGCCAATTTTTTAAACCGTTTTTAAATATTTTCCCGCCCCACACACGTATCCGCAAAATAGGACTCGAGAACGCATTACCCTTCATAGAGCATGCATTCATCAGAAATATGGCGCGGTCTCAAACTGGTTCCAATACTCTGGATAGCAATTTTTTTTTTTTAAAGTTCGTTTTTTGGTGACTGTATTTGCTGGATACGTGTCGACGGAAGGCCAATCCGCCAACAAAAAGTTGCGTCGGTTTTCATGCAAAAACGAATACGTGTGGATGGGGTCTGAACTAAACATGTTTTTCTTTCTATGTCATAAAACAACTAGACCAGTTTTCTCTCAGCACCGTTTAGTAATACAGCCACAAAAAGGACCAAAGAAGTGTAAGACGGTGTTATTTTTGTTAAAGATAGTGATCCCGCAATTTTTCTCTACTGTATGTGAAGTAAATCATGACATACCTGGGGCACTGTTCTGGTGGTGTTATACTAGTGGTGTTGTGAACCTCTGGTATCAATATTGGTTCACCTAAGACAAAGAGACGAGTAGATAGATTCATGATTTATATACGGCGCCCTTATTCCATATATAAAAAAACCGATTACTCCAGTTTCGAGTTCTTTTTTGTGCAGACACATAGTGCAACATTAGACGCAACATTGCACGCAAAAAGACTGTTGTATTGTGTGTGTCTCATGGAACTTGTTGCACGCAACAAATCTGAAGTTGAATCGGGCGCTCTACTCGTGCAACATTGCGCGCAACAAATTTCATAGTGTGAACATGGATGCAACATTGCGTGCAACATTTTGAAATTTCCAGCCAATCAGCTTGCACCAAACTCATAACCGCTGACCAAATTTCATAGCATAGTAGGCTCGCACGAGAATTTGCGTGATTTTGCTGCAGTGTCACCTGATCAAATTTGATGCGCGCAGTGTTGTGTGCAATGTTGCACCGTGTGTCCGCGCCTTTAGTTTCGGTTGTGCGTTAAAATATTCAGCTATTCAAACAAAGTCCGTGGCATTTTAATCAACTCGTATTGTCCCGTAGTACTTACATTCCTTACTATACAATGGACCTTAATAATAGAAAAGAACACATTTGTACAGCATCGAGGCTAAGACTGAGCAAAGGCGAACTCGAAATGGAAGTATTGAGCCAATCGGGTATAGCGGTGGAATCAAGGGAAGGACCTAACAGACTTCTGCATGGAATCAAACCGATTTTACTACTGCCATTATTGATTCCCACAAAATTACCTGGTGTTCTACGCATTTTCCGCGCATTCTCTAGGATCTTTTGTCGCTCGGTTTCTTCGTCGAATTCTGCAGGACGAACCGGTTTGTGAGGTGCTAAAGTGGAAAGAGAATATTATTTAAAAAATACAATTCAGGTTTGAATTAGGAAACTCTATTATATAGTTAGGATAGTACGGGCACGAACGGTGAGCTTGCAATGATAGAGACATGTAAATAATTGTCCAAGGTATTAAAAAAGTTCTCTATCATTGCAAGGTCACCGTTCGCCTCGCTTCGATGCAAAGGCATGGCTGCCTCTCGAGATGGCGCCGGTAACTGTTAAAGGGACTATTGCTTCGAGTGGAGGTAGAATCATTGAGAAAACTTTCGCTTGATTTTAGCTTTTTCCATGAGCAATTGGACCCGGAAATACGTCACTCAAAACCTCTGTGGAAAGATGATGATGAGATGGACACGAAAGAAACACGTCTACGCATGCTCTAGTTGCATATGCAATTAGTCGAAACCCCTTCATGCTATTGTAAAAATATGTAAATTTGACTTTCAAACATGCCTGACAAATGGACACAAAATGCCAAAATTTAGAGTCAGTGCTTGAAACGTAAGGCAAATTTCTTCGTATTGTCTTTATTAATACATTATCTTTGTCTCACAAAAGTATACTCGCCAATTTTCTTTAAATACTCGGAGAAAACAAACAATAATTTTCTCAGTTAAACTCTTCAGAAGTGCTGAAAGGCACGCATGCGCAAACGTTTTTCTCTTGTGTCGGTGCAAACAATAACTCATAAACCTTCTCCATCCATCAGACTTGTCTGTTCACCATCTCCTTGAGACACGAGTTGTTCTTGTTTTCTTTTCTGAAAATGTTTCCAAAATTTAAACTATTTATGACTCTAATAGAGAGTATTTTCCTACCCTACCAAGTGCATTTCATATAGTGTTAAAATTAGAGTCTTCAATATTTTATTTCTGGTTTGCAAATCAGGAATTGAATGGAATGAAAGCAAGGGGATGGAAAATGGATGGATTGACCGAGAAAAGGGGAAAACAGAAGAGCACCAATAATCGATCCAGGTGATTTCGATTTGACAGCTTATCAAAAACCAGCCAATCATCGCGCAGGAAGAAATCTGATCAGGCGGTCCATCGAAAAAAAACAGTCAGTAAAAATTATTCTGAGTCTTTGTTTCCCTAGCTACGTTATAGACTAGCAATGTATCAAACATTCTACCTATTCTTATAACGAATACCTATGAGTCAAATGGTGCGTTGTGGTTTCAATTCTTTTATGAAATTATCGTGAAATGATAACTATTTGTTCGCCGATAAACAACTGAAACTAGGAACGCCTGATCAACTACAGCAATCCTTTTGCGCGCGTTCCCCGAGATCACCTGGATGGGTAAAAACAATTCTTGGGTTGTAACCATATGGTCGTCCCCATTTCCATACTGCAAAATCAGAAGTCCCTCATTAACCACAATTCGTGCGACTGTTTAGCATACGTACCCTTTTCTTCATGATTCGCTTCCATTCTCTTAGCTCAGATTCATAGGTTGCTAGCTGCTGTTGATATTCTGATTCAAATTCCTCTCTAGAAACAAGGCGATAAGGGACCAGGTCAATGTTTTAATCAAGACATTATGAGATGCCGAGGGGGCAACTATTGGAAAATGTATAGACTGCACAGCTGTCAGCTTTACTGAGGGAAAATAGACCATTTGGTTGTGAGTCCTGTCATGGCTGCCATCTCGTGATGGTGCAAAGCCTCTATATGAACAAAATTGCGCCTCTTTCAGAAGATACTTACATTCTTTCTCGTAGCTCTTCTTCCAGTTCTATTCGATATAACTCCACTTCATTTGGATCCGCCTCTTCTCTAAAAAATACCAAAGATGAACACAGTCGTAAATTGTAACAAAAAACAAAAGGGTTTTATTCCGCGCTCCGTTCAGCAACACAGCATGCAGGATGCGACGAAAGGATGCGACTAAAGAAGCTCGTGCCGTGGACAAATACTTCTCACACTTCTTGAGTGCTTTCAACGCTTCCAAAGTGTTTTTTTTATTTTTTATTCTTATTTTTTATTCTTTATTCTTTTTAATATAGGAGAACACTTCCTTGCAAAATTCGTTGCGTGCGTGGATGGTGTCAGTAAAGTGCTCCGTTCACCTAATACAGCAAAGTTCTCAACCAATCAGAGCACGCGTAATGAAATAAGATAAGAGTAAGTGGTTTGAACCCTGCTGTTGAAGTTTGTTGTGAACATAGTTAACATTAATATTAATATTATATAGTTGATCTATTAACTATGGTTGTGAAGTGTGATCATCCGGGAAAGTGTAGTCTTGAGAAAGACTGTTGTTGGTGGTGACTGACATTTCGACAACTTAGTTAGTGAAAACTTAGTGAAAACTTAGTCAAGCAAATACATTCCTACTTACTTATGTATAACTAGTTTGATAGGAGTGGTAGTGTAACCCTGGGCGTCACGTAGAGACTTGATGTCCTTCCAGCACCTAATGGAAAGAAAGATCATATTTAACAATTTTTTGCCGAAGGCGAAGTGGTTATCGGTGAATATTAACCGAGGTGCGAGGTAAATATTCACCAATATCGCTAGGTCTAAGGGGAATAATTGTTTGGTATAATTTTATTCTCAAAATATAAGGCAAAAGACAAAATTCAGGATTGACAAAAAACTTTTTAATATTTCTTCACCTCTGGCAAACTTTGGAGTTTTATTTTTATCGATCGTAGCAGCATAACAAATTTTTCTTTGAGAAACACCGAAGGCAAACTAGCTATTCCTAGGCCACGCACCAATTATCTAAAGAACAGTTTTAGCTATGATGGTGCAGTGCTATGACATCCTTCCATGTGAGTTGCGTCAAGCAAGCACTCGGAGTCAATTTCGAATAGGCTGCAGCAACTTCTTCAATTGAATTTTATACACGTAGTAAACACGGCACTCTTGGAAAGCAGGTACTCTTTTTATTATGTAATTATATTGTATTATTATTAGCCTTTAGTTAATTAACTTGTAGTTAGCTTAGTATACGTTGTAAATAGAATTAAGTTGTTTTAGTGTTATACTAATTGTAAATCTTGAAGAGTCTACCGTGTCTAAATAAAGCATCTATCTATCTATCTATCTATGAATGAATGAGGGTTTTAGATGGTTAATGATATTTAGTACACTTACTGCAACATGCTCTTTATCAGTGTTCTATCACTATAATCTTCTGTGTCTCTTAGTCTGCGAACGTCCCTGAAACATAATAAAACTATCGGTCATTGTGTTCGTAACAGAATTCAGGCTCGCTAAACAAACAAGAACAGAATAGAAATCATCTCTTGATGTGCGGGGGACTAAAGAAAGTGTTTGTAATATGGCAGTTTCAGTAACATAGGTGTCCGTATTATATAGGACTGTTGTTATGTGAATAGGTCTACTGTTCGTAATGGCACAGTGTACGTATGAAAGAGGTCTGTTCGTAATGACAGTGTCGGTATTATAGAGAGTTTAAAGATGCGGACACACGGTGCAACATTTCACGCAACATTGCACGCAACAAATTTGAACCGGGGTGACACACGTTGCAACAAAATCACGCAACATCGCTTGTGTCAGCGCGCTATGCTAAGAAAATTGGTCAGCGGTTATACATTTCTTGCAAGCTGATTGGTTCGAAATTTCAAAATGTTGCACGCAATGTTGCAGCCCTGTTCACACGATGAAATTCGTTGCGCGCAATGTTGCAAGAGTAGAAATCGATTCAACTTTAGATTTGTTCCATGCAGTGTAGCGTGCAACAAGTTCAGGGGTAGACACACGTTGCAATAGTCCTGTTGTGTGCAATGTTGCGTGCAATGTTGCACCGTGTGTCTTAAGCTTAAGAGAACTCAGTGAAGAATAAAGTTTTCGTCTGAAGCGGTTTCCTTGTTACAGATGTACGTGTACCAGTTGAACTGTTTTTGACACGAATCATGCATGATATATCGAGTGTTAGTGTGATGTGCACTCACTTGATTTGCTGGAGATAGTCTCGTGCTCGCTTCTCTCTGTCAGTAGCTTCTTTATTCTTATTACTTCTTCTCTGTTAGATAAAAAGAAATGTTTGATATGAATATATGTGTATCACATTGTTCATATGAAACTAAACCACGTGATTTCGCTTATTTATCTCAGCCCGAATGAATTAGCCAATCAGCGAATATTTTTTTCTCATTTTCGTAGCTCACTATTTCCTAGTTCTCCATGATTTCGGCTCGATAAACAATAGCTTTTACCTCAAAATAATAGCAAAAATAAATCTTTTCCCGTGGAAAGATTCACATAATATCTTTATCCGCAAACCCCCTACCCCCTTCACGAAATCGAAATAATCTTTTTGAAGCTCTATTGCAATATAGTGTGACGTCACTTGTAAGGGAAAACGACTTCCGGGTCCAAAACGAAAAGCATTTCTAATGTTCTTCTTAATTTTTACTTCATAGAGGATCTGTTTGTCCAAAGTTTCTGGTAAAAGTTAAATTACTGACAACATTTCCTCCTCTATTTTAGCGGTTTTTGTAAGTAGTTGGACCCGGAAATACGTCACAGCTTAACAGCTCAATACAGGTGTCATATACTATGTATACTTACTGCTTCCATCTCTCCCTCTTGGATTTGTCTTCGAGCAATCTTTAAAGCTGTGAGCTGCAAGACAAGGCAAAAATATTACAACTTATTACCAATGTCTTCAAAAACAACACAAAAGACTCGTCAAAGTAAGGATATTTACTTTAGAACAAAAATTATCACATTTTTAGCATAAAATACATTTTTTTCTTTAAACAAAAAGACTACCAGAGCTGCAATCGAAATGTCATGTTTCATAAACTATTTAAACGCGTGAAAACCGTAAAGCCTCTTTTTAAGGCCCCGTCCACACGTGTCCGGAAATTTTTGTATCCGTATCCGGAAATTGTCGAAAACGGTCTCCAGAGTGGACATTTTCGAATACGCTCCGAATACGGATACGTGTGGACGGTCGTATCCGCAAATTTTCGAATACGATGACGTAAACACGATTTTGCGCATGCTCAATAAGAAAAACTATCCGTC
This sequence comes from Actinia tenebrosa, assembly GCF_029948245.1. Classification (NCBI taxonomy): domain Eukaryota; kingdom Metazoa; phylum Cnidaria; class Anthozoa; order Actiniaria; family Actiniidae; genus Actinia; species Actinia tenebrosa. The sequence continues at coordinate 12,834,887 of NW_028292582.1, forward strand.
AAAGGGACTAGGCACTAGCGTGCATCAGGGCGGATCATGATATTTCCGGATACGTGTGGACAGCGAAAACGATTCGAATACGCTGCGTGTGGACGCGAATATTTTCGTATCCGCAAAAAAAAATTTCCGGATACGTGTGGACGGGGCCTAACTCTATTGTTAACGTCTCTTTTTCATTATGAAAACGAACAAACCGTAACGACGGAACAAATAATCTAATGAGCCCTATAAAGTCTCAGTTCCTCACCTTGTCTGTAAGGTGCGCAGACAAGGCCTTCTTGCGTCGTTGACAGTACTGTTTGTACAGCTGTTGAAGGCGCGATGCCAGTACGTGTTCCTTACTGAATAAAGGATGATGGGTGAAGGTGATGGTAGAACTATCTACATCCAGCTGGTACTGACCCTCTGGGATCCCTGACACAATACATATCGGTAAAGAACGGTTAAATAGATCCTTCTCCTTCTCCCTCTCCTACTCCTCCTCCTCCTCCTCCTCCTCCTCCTCCTCCTCCTCCTCCTCCTCCTCCTCCTCCTTCTCCTCCTCCCCCTCCTCCTCCTCCTCCTCCTCCTCCTCCTCCTCCTCCCTCCTCCTCCTCCTCCTTCTCCTCCTCCCCTCCTCCTCCTCTTCCTTCTCCTCCTCCTCTTCCTTCTCCTCCTCCCCCTCCTCCTCCTCCTCCTCCCCCCTCCTCCTTCTTCTTCTCCTCCTCCTCCTCCTTGCCTTTTCCCCCTTACTACTCTTCCTACTCTTGTCTTCTATCCTGCTTATTCTCCTTCGCTCCTGTCCTCTTCCGCATTTTAATTAAATTACTCATTCAAATGGTTAATGATTACGTCAAATAACAGTACAAAAATTACAAAAAACTAAAGCTTGAGGAACCTACATACAAAACCAACCTGAGGAGTCTATATATCGGGCATCAAAAGGTTCAGTGTGTGCCTATAATGAGAGAGATATTACAAGCTAAGAATCATAGCATTGCTAGATACAAGCCTGATATGATTCAGTAGCACATCCGTTCCAATGAGCGCGCCGGATTTATTATATCTACTTGTGCAAAAATACTGATATTATATATTACCTTTTTCCACTGGGTTTGTAAGAGGGGGTCCAGTTCTTCAGGTGCTACGACTGGAGTAGGTCGGGTGGATTTATTATATTTACTTGTGTAAGAATACTAATATTATATATTACCTTTTTCCACTGGGTTTGTAAGAGAGGGTCCAGTTCTTCAGGTGCTATGACTGGGGTGGGTCGGGTGGATTTATTAGATTCACTTGTGTAAGAATACTAATATTATATATTACCTTTTTCCACTGGGTTTGTAAGAGGGGGTCCAGTTCTTCAGGTGCTACGACTGGGGTGGGTCGGGTGGATTTATTATATTTACTTGTGTAAGAATACTAATATTATATATTACCTTTTTCCACTGGGTTTGTAAGAGAGGGTCCAGTTCTTCAGGTGCTATGACTGGGGTGGGTCGGGTGGATTTATTAGATTCACTTGTGTAAGAATACTAATATTATATATTACCTTTTTCCACTGGGTTTGTAAGAGAGGGTCCAGTTCTTCAGGTGCTATGACTGGGGTGGGTCGGGTGGATTTTTCTCTAAGTGGGTTAGCAAGACGTTTTAGATGACCATCTTCACCAAACCAGATGAGTTTCTGGGAAAAAAAGAATGAAATAAATATTTATATGGATGAATGGATGAACGGGTTGATATGTGGGTGGGTGGCTTAGTGGATGGATGGATGTGATGAAATCGACAGACAGGTGGGTAACTGGATGGGTGCAATGAAGTGGGATGGAATGGGATGAAATGAAAAGGTGGGTAGGTGTTTGGATGGATGGGTTGAGATGAATGGGTGGGTGGGTGAATATATAGGATGGGATGGGCAAGTGGGTGAGTGAATGACTGGACGGATGGATAGGATAGGATGGGATGAATAGTGATGAGTTCGTAAATGGATGATTGGATTGGATGGGATGACATGGATGGGCAATTGACTGAATGGGTGGATAGAATGAAATGCATGAGTTATTGAATGGTTGCATTGAAGGGATGGTTAGGATTGATGGATAGATGGGTAGGATGGATGAAAATATGGTCAGGTGAGTGGATAACTGGATGGATTGGATGGAATGAATGGATGGATGGATGGATGGGAAGAAGGGATTACAAATTGCCTACATTAGTGTGTGACATGAAGGGGTCATGAAGGGGTCTACGGACCCATTGTATGCCGTCAAAGCAGCTCAATTTAAAGGACAAAACAAAAGAATTTCAATCTCATGAGAATTGGAAACCTATTGTTATGTCCTCCAAATTGAGCAGCATTCCGACAGACTGCAAGGGGTCTATAGAACTAGATTTATGTTCTATTAACAGGATGTACCTTATCAGTGCCAACAAGCCTATCTTCCATGATATTTAGGTTAGAGAAGCAGACTGGTGGTGGTTTACCAACATAAAACCCTTCCTCTTCAAGATACCTGGGCTCTCGCCCTTCTGGAACTTTCTTATCAATGGGAACTGAAAGAAATAAAGGGCAACATGTTGAATATTTTATCCTGTACTATAAAATAGTTTAATAACGTGCATGCTGATTAGCTTATACCATGTTTACTGTATATCTGAATGCAAGGACACGCTCCCACAAAATCATTCAAAAATATTTAATAAAAGCAATGAATGTCAAAGGGCTGCTTATGTTTCTGTATTGATTTAAACCCTATGGGGGCTGAGGAACACTCGAAAAGCATGCTGCATGACAGTACAGTATTCCATCAATAGAAGGGGCTCATAAACAATGAGCTACGCCTATAGTTGCTAAGCTTGCTTCTCTCATGCTTCTCTCAGTTCCCATCTGAAATTGCCAAAACATCAAATTTGAATTTTTTATCTTTTTTTTTTTTTTAACTGGAAAATCTTTCAATGTGTTATATGCAATCTAAGTCATCGTATGAATATTATTTTCAATTGCTATATAATCCTACCTGCCAGGATACTTGGTACTTTATATATAGTTGATTCAATCTCCAGCTGCTTGTATTGCGGAACGTAACGTGGTTTGCCCCAAAATGTTGGCAAACCTTCATCAGGAACTTCAGTTACCTTTTATGAAAACAAAAAATACAAAAAGAATGACTAAGGATAATTCCTTCCAAATCATAATCACTAATTATTTAATTGTTAATTTAGGTCGTTTATTTTTTTTAATTTTTATTTATTTATTTATTTATTGATTGAACATAAAGCATGATGGGAAACCGAGTACTACACAAATTAGAACGAAGAAATCAATAGAATTATCACCAAAAATTACTCTTATTTTTGTCTGTAGAATACTTACAGTTTCATAGAAAATGTTGAAGTAAAAATCGTCAGAGGAATTTTTAGAGAGCTGAAAAACCATAAGTACTCGGTTTCCTATCATGCTTTGTGCTAAAGATTCCTGCTGGTGCACATTGGTTATTGGAGGATTCTAATGGTAAATGTCTGGTTATTTGTACCTGTTCTGTTGTTGCGTCCTTCTGGTCAGTCCCCTCGGTATCCATACTACCAACAAAGAAGTTATATGCCTCCTCTTCTGACGGCGCTCCCTTAAATACATTCATGTGAAACATTCTTGTTATTAATAACCAATTATTATTGGATATGGTTTATCCTGATATCCTGAATAGACCTTGCCCTTAATGTTTCCCCATTTCAGACCATGTGTCATTCTCTAATTCAAAACTCAAACCAAGATCCTTATTCTCACGAGAAAAACACTTGTCCTGAAATGAGAAAACATTATGCCAAGAGAGCATAAATAAGAGAGCATGCATAATAGGTAAATTACGAGCCTTATATGAAACACGATGGAATGAAATATGAAATAAGAGAATGAAACTTCTTGATAACACGTGCGCCAGGTAAATTCCCGGTTGGACTATTTTTGGTAACCGGATACATTTTAAATTTCGCCTTACCCTACTCCCGTGTGTCATCAATTTGCACGCGCGTACTCTTTTCGTTTCATTTTTAGCGATCAAAACAATAAATGGAAAGAGCATACACACGCAAGTCGATGACACACGGGAGTAGGGTAAGTAGAAATTTAAACAGCATCCGGTTACCATAAATAGCCCAACTGGGAATTTACATAGTGCATGCATTATTAAGAAGTTTCCCTCTCTTATTTATGCTCTCTTTATTATGCTCAAGCTGAAAAGGTTATAGTAGTTGCACTGAAACTGATGGTAGCCTATTGCCTGTCCATTAATCTATCATGACAGGTGTTTCAATCAGCCTGTATCAATGAAATCAGTATGTAATGCATAACCCTTACATCAGGATGTCTTATATGAGTCATTCTTGCCATTTTCTTCCATCTATTGACACTTGCAATACTCTCTTGCAAAGCTTTATCCTCTTCTTCTTCCATCTCGTCTAGTCCTGCCAGCTGAAAGTTAGAATCATCAATCAATCAATTAATCAATAAACTTTATTTAAAGAGAGTGACATATTAACCCAGTGAGTTGTCTAACTTACTGATATAAACTTATGTCAAAGTTAAATCTATTTCATATGGGATGCTTGTTGTACCTTGTTAGGCTCCTCATTCTGGATATTTATTTTTGGATCATCATCTGACTTATATCACTTAGCTAGATCATAAATATTTGGTACCTTTTAACATCACCTGGGGAAGACCCAGGTATCTCTTAGGGTTAATTTTCAAAATTTTCAAAAGAGCATCCATGCCTTCTATTATATCCCCAATCAATAATATCAAGCATGCTGTATACTAATATCACCATAAATATCAACAATACCATCACATCTTATCATTATCACCATCACCATTCCCAATATTTTCATCAACAACATCAAGTGACAATTATTATTCTAAAGTCACAATGTCATTGCTATTTTACATGTTTTTACCCCTGCTTCATCAAATCTTGTTGGTAGTGGATGATCTCTTAGGCCTTTCAGTCTGCGTTCAGGTGTAGTCTACGAGAGAGAAAAGAAACAGACATTGGAAAAATCCTTAAAGAAGAAGGAATGCAAACTAACTTCTAGTAATATGATCTGTCTGTCCATCCATCTATCCATCCATCCATCTGTCCATCCGTCCATTCATTCGTTCACTATTCATTCAATCAAACATCTATCCATCAATTTGTTCATTCGTTCAGTCATCCATTCATTCCTCCCTCCCTTCTTTTCTCTCTTTCTTCTTTCATTCAATCAACCAGTCAATCAGTCGGTCCATCCATAGTTAATGTATGTTAACTATGGTCTGTCCATCTGACTGTCTATCTATGTGTCTGTCTGTCCCTTTGTCCATCCGACTGTTCATGTCTTCAAAAATTAGGGAGCTGAGTATTATATCCTAGCACTTTCTTTATAGGACTCCCTGTAGTGAGGGGATTAGCATTAACATGATCATAATAACATTTTATCATATTATTTATATGCATTTTCACTTACTTCCTCCAAAGCACCCATTGCCTGAAAGACAAATAAAGAAAGAGGATTAAACAAGAAAAAACTGAAATTCCCCCATCCTCCCACCCCCTTCCAGTATCCTAAGAATAATGCATTCTAATTGGATGCACAAGTGGGCTGTATTTTCTATCTTTGCCCACGGTCCAGGATCCTGGCTTCTTATGTCATCGGCCCACACAGGGTTCAATTTCAGAACCTTTGCCAGTAATGTTGTTAATCAAAAACAAAAATCCTTCCCTACTTGACCTTCTCTTCAACAACAGTATTACCAGTAGACCATTCACATGGTCAGCAGGTTTCAAAGCAGTTTTTCTGGAAGTAGCCGACCTAAAAAATGAGCCATACTCCAGCAAAAGCCGGCAAATTTCAGCATTTTCTGAAAAATTATTTTGAATCCTGCAGCGTGCATGGGATAACATATTTCTAAACAACAAAACAAAACAAATGGGAAAGTAAATGGAGGAAATTATATATATTTTGTTCAAAAGTCGGTCCTAATAGAGAAAAACGGTGGCCTCTGCCTTTAGAATGAACTTTGGCTGTTCAAGATCTCTGGCACAGTTTTTCTGCCTAACTTCGCTTTCTAACTTTCGCTTCACCCACTTGCACATTTATGAATTAATTACTGATAGATTACATTACCTGTCTCCCCCTGACTTTACTGCGTAGTCTTTCTCTGATAGATGCATTTAGATTCATGCTGTCACCAGCTGTTGAAGGTGATAGCCTATCATCACCAGTCATCAACTTTTGTAGGCGTGGCCCAGGACCTGATGGAGATTCTATAAAGAAATGGAAATAGATGGTTTGAGTTGGTAACCAAGCAAACTGTGTTGAGCACTAAGTAAAAAGAATTTCATGGCAAACTTCCTCAGCATTAGATATATTGAATTTAAGAAATTATCATTAAAGGGTTGTAAGAGTTTTTCAATCTGGGTTCTTGGACCTTGGATCTGAATTCAACGAATTGTGTTGTGAGTCCCAATCAATATTTACAAAGTCCTCGTCAACACAAGTAAAGTGTTACGTGTAGAGTGTACGTAGATGAGACCAAAAAAAAGTGAAAATGATGATGAAGATGATGACGACATCTCTCACTCAGTCTGGGACCCTCCTGGGACCAGAATTTTAAAAAGTGGGGTTCCAAAATGGCCGCCATGCAGGAAAAGCTGGTAAGATTGGCTTCACAAAAGGGGGCTTCCAATTTCATTCTTTTGAATGTAAAGAACATGATTGGCTTCACTAGATTTCACAAAAGGGGGTTCCATGGAACTCAAGCAACCACCCCTGGATCCACCACAATACTCAGTCTCTAGAGACTTTACCTGGCAGTGCAGAAGTGGATGGCTGCTGGCTTTGGGCTTGTTCTCCCCATGCACCACCTGACGGGCCACTCTCCAGGGTACGAGAAAGCTAAAGTGAAGTTAGATTATAATTTAGGGTGATAAAATGTGAATAATAATAACCAACTGAGTTAAATGAATTCCCCCAAAGAGATTATGGGTCAATTATTATTGGTTAGCATTTTCCTAGCAGAGCCGGAGTTGATTGAACTAGAATTCTGCCATGAGTTCAACTAGTTGCATTTACGATCAATTTAAAGAATGAAGAATTCATAGTTCATGGGTTTTCTTGGCAGAATCATGGAAAATGCTAATATGGCAAAATACGGCATTGAATCCTTAATTCTGATTGGTTGATCTTGAGTTTGTTCTGAAGTTCAACTAAGCTGGATGGTATATGTGGAGACAGGAAACTGAGAAAAATTCTTTTATGAAGTTTAGAATTTTTTTTGAGTTCCCTGTTTCCACACAGATTTCTATATCATAAGTAAATTCTAATAATATATCACTTCCAGTATCTCACCTCTTCTTTTCTTTGCTGTCTTCTGGTTTGTAAGTTTTGAAGCATGTCATGGTCTTGATCCAGATCCTTTATCACAGAAATAAATAATTTGCTGTCTGATTAGAGTATGATTAATAATAATTTCAATAATAATATATGTGTGTGTGTGGTCCACATTCCCTAGTTTTTTTCATATTCAATGGACTACTCTATGTACTGTTAAATTAATACCCTACTCTACCCTCCCCTCCCCTAGCTATCATGTCCTAACCTCTCTTTGTTCCTATCCTATTCTACGCCTATCCCTTTCATACTCTACACTATGCTACCCTACTCTAAGACTGTTTTGACTTCTCTCTAATCCGTGTAGCTTGAGCTTTGAAAACTCTTAAAATAAAGCACTGATGGAGAGAGGGGGGTAACGAGTACACTGTCAGCTCCCTTGAAGACCAGTTACTAGGTGAAGGAATACTGATGCTAAATAAGGCCTTCACCTTTACATGTGTACATACCCTATCCTTAATCCTATCCTATCCTTAGTCCTATCCCCTGTATACCCTACCCATCTTCCCTGACTTCCCCCTACTCTACTTTGCTCTCACCTCCCCTGCCCTGCCCTACTCTACCCATCCTATCCTACCATACTCTACCCTGTTCTACCCATCCCACTCTGTTTACCCACTTATCTCAAGCCCAACCTTAATCCTACTCTATTCTACTCCATCCCTAACCATGATAGTACCAAGGGCGGATCCAGCCAAAATTTTAGGGGGGGCTTATTGAGTTTAGGGGTGGCTAATTGAGTTTTTTCTGCCAACACAATGGAAAACAAGATAAAAAAGCTTCATTTTTTTCCTGCTGAAAGGGGGGCTTCAGCCCCCCTTTGCCCCCCCTGGATCCGCCCTTGAGTACTCCCCTGATAGTAAGACTAATACACAGGTTATATGCAGCATACCTGTACAAGTGTCTCGTCTGCCCCACCAGGGCTTAATGTTTGAATTTGAGTAACTGTGTCATCTGCCATTCTTGATGGTGTCTGCGAAAACATTTTAAATATAATGTTCAGTCGTGTTCAATGATGATTATTATTATCCTGAGAATGTCTAGGTTCAAATAACTACAAAGAAAGTATATGATGTCAATCAGTATTTTTTTAATCTGATCAAAATCTCAGAAAAACAATACCTCTCTCAGAAAGAAAGTGTAATTTGCATCCTCAATCTTTCTTTATTAAGGATGAAATTTAAATAAGTTTTCGTCAGCTTGAATGAAAGACACAATATTCTTCGTTTGCAAACGACGTCATAGCCGCCATGTTGGAAGAATTTGACAAAAGATTTTTCAATGAATTCTTTTGTTATATCTTCCAACATGGTGGACATCCCTTTTGTTATTGTGCTCTCTTGGGATTGATTGCAAACCAAGGATTTGAAAATAATCAGATCAATTTCTCACCAAAGTATTGGAGTGGGTCCTTGTTTGATGCATTGTTTCATCAGCATCAGATTGATATGAGTTGGTCTCTGACATGATGGTTGCCTGGAACAGCAAGGGTATTTTAATTTAGATACTGTACCTACCCTGAAACAACCTCTAAAATATAAAATAATTCCTCAAAAGCCTTACCTCCATCGCAGCTCTTCTTTTCTTCATCTTTTCAAGTAGTACACTGAATATTTTGCATGAGATGGAGTATTAGAAAGTACTAAAAAAACTTATATTTTACAACCACCACTCCGCGGGGCTCTTCCGTGAGGTTCCCTCCAGACGCACTACCACTACATTCTATATTTACAACATACAACACTCAACTCGCATGTTGCTTTTTATGGAGGGAGGAAATTGGAGATCGCAGAGAAAACCCTCATGGCAAGGGAAAGAACAACGCAACAAACAAACTCAACTCACATATGATCCAGTCTGAGCCAGGGCTCGAACCCAGATGACAGCGAGTGGTAAGAGGTGAGCGGTAAACCACTACGCCACCAATGCTACCCATGACTAAAGACTAATTCAATAAACATAGCGTAATTTCCTTTCGACAGCAGGGTGCCAGAGTCTCCCTCCTCCCCGCCTAAAAGAAGGGAGAGAAAGAGGAGAGACTCTGCTAGCAGGGAAGGAGCCCACAACAAAGAACAACAATAGAATGTATTGTACACATTTTTATAAAAATAAACTTTGACTGCAAATTAATACAGTCGAATAAATAATGTTTTCTAGTAAATACGTGACAGGAATGCTAGTAAATTATGACTGGATCCGAATCCTTTCAAAAAAAACTCACCTGTTTGTGTCATCCATCTTGAACAACTTTTCTCTTCCACAACTTGTCACCAAAATACTCTCAAAAATAATGCTTCAGATAAATAATATTTTCATTTCCTCTGTCCAATATATTCATAGTTAAGCATATTAGGTCTCTTAACGTAATTTCTTTGGCTATTTTTGCATTTTTCATCTATCTATTTAGTCTTTTTAGGCCCAGTTGTTGTACAAGCTCGACATAGACTTCTCTTGGATACATATTCTGCACAGTTTATGGACTGTTTTTGTCGTTTTTAGCCTTTTTAACCTCCACAACGTTGTTCCTTAATAATTCGAGCATAAAATTTCAGTAATAACATTAGCGAAACTGAGACAAAACAAGAGAAAAATAGATTTACAGTCACCACAAACAAAGACAATTTGTGGACTTTTTTTGTAGAAGGAATTTTCGCGCCGTACACAATAAACACCAGACCACCACGGTACAAAAAATGCCACAGGATACCCAAATCTAGCTTCTTTTTGTCATAAATTGTTGCTCAAAACCACAACAAACAATAATAAAAGATAGAAAATCAAGTTTTGTTTGCGTTTTTCGCTTTATTTTATTTGTAAGTCCATTGCCTGAGCTTTTTTCTTGGAATAGTAAATTGTTGTAAATTTTTTTGAAGCGGGCTTCCTGTGTATTTTTCCAACAATCCTCTGCGAAGATTCGCCGCTCATTTGCTTGAAAATAGTTTTGTAGGAAAGTCGTAGAAATCTAAAAAAAGCTATAAAAGTTCTCTATTTTTCCTCCAAAAGAATTTATTTGATGACTGCTGGAAGTATTTGAGTTGCTTGAGGTTTAAAAACGGTGAGTTGAAACGATCGATCGTAAATATTATTTACTTTTTGAAGATTATCCGACCGGGAATATTGCCTTGTCAACGACAACAATATTGTTGAGCTGTTTTTGTCATATTGTTTTTAATAAGTTAAGTTTTATGATCTTGATTTCTATAGATCCTCAGCTGAATAAGACTGAAGTTATACAGTATACTGCATTGCTAAAGACTAAAATGGTAAGGTTTAAAAACCCAAGCTTTAACGACCGTTGTTGCAGAAGCTAAATTAAATTTTGAGAAAAATTTTCATGCTTCCTGACTCTGGCAAAAAATATTACAGTAATAAATTCGAATTATTATTAGTTTATATGTCGTGGTTTTGGCCCATTCTTGTGTTTTCTGTATATTTTTCTTATTTTTATTCGTATTTGAGTTACCGTAATCGTTAACTCAAATAAGATCGTATCGTTAGATCGACTCTACTTTACAAATTTAAAAATATATATATTACTATAAATCTTACTGTATAATCTTATCAGTAAGATACAGTAAATAATATAGTGTTATGATATATTTAGTTTAGAGCTACGAAGTCGACAGAGGAGGCTGATAGTGACTCAGATTGGGACAGTCTGTCTGGTGGAGCAGAACCACGATCTGACAATGAGCCTTCCCCAAGACCACATCCACCAACTTCACTAAACACCAACTCAACTCACATCCAAACACCTAACGTTAAAAACACATCAACACCTGTTAAAAGTAATGTCAAATCCGCTCCAAAGGCAGCGACAACTACGAATCTTAGACCAGGGAAAATGTATGGGAAATCTCCAGGTGTGACAACGTTTGTTGACAGGGGTGATTATAACGACAGCACTGCTGATAGAAGACAACAACTTTCACCAATTCCAGTAGATTCTAATTCAAATAGAATAAGTAGTAATGTTGGAAGTAGAAGACAAGAAAATGCATTGGAAATGAATGAATTGGATTTGAATCCTGTGAGAAGTGGACACACCAACTTGGGATTTCATCGAACTGGTGATGACAATCCCCCTTATGACTTCAAAGGTAAGTAATTAATACTTCAAGCATAATATATGTGAAAATATTGTGAAAATATGCTGAGTCTGGTAGGCCGCCTGGCATGTTGAAATTTTTGATGTATTATTAATTGGTACCATTTGATGAAAGATTTCTCATTAGCATCCATTGTTAACAGCACCACAGTGGCCACCATGTTTTTGACTTTTGACTCTCTTGGGGATGCTTGCAACCCATTAATAGTTTATGTATTTAGCCCCTATGTCTCCAAGACGTCCACAACAATCTATTATTCATTTATCTTGGTAGATGTCAGTGCATGCCCAAAACATTTGGGCTAAACATTATAACTGTCATCTAGGCTAAACATTATAACTGTCATCTAGGCTAAACATTATAACTGTCATCTAGATGACAGGACCTTTGACGAGCCAGACTTAACTAATATGCACATGAAAAACCATTTTGAAAACATGCTTGCATCATCTTCTGGCATCACCGACCTCACTCCTGTCAGAGACCTTTAAGGAGTCCCTACTGTGAAATATGTCCCTGGGCAGGTAATTATTTTTCAAGGCTTCTTGTAAGACAACCTTGCATGTTTTGTCCACCAGGTGCTTTACCCAAGCAGGACACCAGAGGAGGAAGACCTGAACAAAAACAGCACAAAATGAAAAAAGCATATATAAGGAACCAAACCCCTGACCCTGCCAACACACTTACACCAAGACTACCATCTGACCATTCCTGGGATAATAGTGACCAGGAAGAGGAAGATGGTCCTGGAATTCTTCCTTCTACATCCCCAAGAATGTCCAATCACAAGCAACAAGCAAACAAGAGCTTCAAAGGGACAGGAGATATTCAAGAATATGCCATTGATGTTGACATACCTGATGATGAGGCTTGTTGTGTTCCATATCAGAAAAAGAAAGGAAATGGGTAAGTTGCTTGCTTGTCTTATTCTTGGATTGCACGTTACATGATTGCGGCAATGTTGGTGCCATTTAACAAAAGATTTCTCATTAAAATCCATTGGTAATGGCACCACAATGGCTGCAATGTTTTTGTCTTTTGACTCTCTTGGGAATGCTTTCAATGCATCAATATTGCAGGATGATGTCAAGGGGGTGATTATTTTAAGAAGAAAACCAGTAAATAGCTTTCTCTTTAGATTTTACACTATTTCTCTGTTATGGCTAGCCAGACTGGATGGTTAGCCTATATAGCCACCCATTCCACTCACCACCACCTTCCTGGATCTGCCCTTGAGCAACAGACCTTCCCAAATTCGCTTGCATGACCGCGAAACAGTGGTTTAAAGTCAAGACTGAACTTGTTTCACTTATTTATCAATTGAATCCAACCTCTTCTTGAAACTATTGTTTCCTGACCAGTCAAGCGAATGGGTTGCTATCAATAGACGTTACTTGATAGCTGCATTTTTAATGGCTTGTAGAATATTGGAGGTTGTTTTGATCTCTTGTTTTCTGGTTTCATGTCATAGAAAAAGTCAAATACAATAGTTTGAGGACTTATTTTGACATGTTTTGACTTAACATCAGCTAGTTGCACCTCAGTCAACTGCTTTTTTGCCCCCCTGAGTCAATCCCAAAAAGTCACGTGATTGATAGTTAACAATTCAGGAAAGGTCTTAATCAACTTTGCGCTTTTACAGTGCAACAAAAAAAAAAAAAAAAAACACAAATGAATCAGATTCAGGTCACTTATTTAGGTCAAACTCTAATACATTAGATTTTGATACTCCTGCATTGGAATCCTTGAAGTCATTGATTATATTATACTATTATGACCTCTTACATGGAATTCTCTTGTCTTTTTTCAAGCTATACGTACATGTTTCATCATGGTAAGTTCCAGTATTTTAGCGTTGTACCTGAATGGAAGAGAACCTTACATGAAAACTATAGGAGAGAGGTGAGTAAAAAAGCTATCGTTGGGTTTCACTTTAAGTCATGAGGAAAATCATTTAGGTCTGAGGCAAAATCTCTTCATAAGTACAAAAGATACTAATTCCATTTTCTTTTCTTTTACGTTGACTGTTAGTCACTTATTATGCAACTTCCTTAACTGGCCAAATAACTTCAATCTACAATCCATGAACCAGAATAATGAAAATGTCAGGGCTCTTGGTTTTGCAATTATTAATAATTACTATAATTATTCAATATTTTCTCGTCTTAGGACAGAGCGGTGGCTTACATACTTTTGGCAGGAATTCTTTGGTACTATAGGCCTTCTAGTTGACTTTGGACTTATTTTTCTATTGGAGTTCATCAAGTTTACATTTCGTAAAGTGCTGGTCAGACTTCTAGTTGGATTCATTATCATATTTGGTGACCATTTACTCAAGCCGGTACTAGCAGCTCTGTTCAATAGTTTCCTTCAGCCTAGTCTTAGTTTTGTCTGGAACTCTTTTGTTGGACTTAGAAATGCTATTCAGCCTTTACTAGACATAACTCGAGAAGTAGTATCACAAGCAACTTCTTTACTCAAAGGATTTAGATTGTTTGAACTAAACTGGAAACCAGTTTTGGACACCAGTGCTAATAATTCCAGGGTTTCACAGCAGCACAGGATTCAAGAGTTATGAATCATCATATTACGTAAAGTTATTACAGTTATATGATTTTAGTATAATTTTAAAGTTGAATATAGTTTAGTGTACTGTCGAGCAGTGATTATTTGAGAAGCAGTGATTATGAGGTTTACGGGTAGAAAAAATACTATTTTTTTTTACTATTTTTAAATATTTTTTCTCCCCCGACCAGCCAGCCATGGAGGGTCAGAAAAAAACCTCTGCTCGCAGGGTAAAGTACAAGTAATTACTAAAAACGTTTTCTTATCCTGAATTTTGATATTCAAGTTTAATATTATACTAAAACAATTGTTCACTCAGGCTTAGTGATTATGGTGAATATTTACCTCACTTTTCAGACTGGCTTCTCTGTAAATATTCACCAATAATCACTTTGCCTTCAGCGAGTAATCGTTAAATTCATTTATATTTTTCCATTTTTATGGTTTTTCATGATTATTTGGTGATATTGAAATTTTTGTTATATTCCAAGTTAGTGTGGGTTTGGTTAAAGAGATTTTTGAATTATTAGAAATTATTTGAACATCATGTTTGTACTCCAAAGTACATGTAAATAAAGTTTGCCTACAAAAATAAGATTGTTGGTATGAAATTATTTCCAAAACAGAACATGTAGAGCATTCAAAAAGGGCTGGGAGAAGCATCAAACAGCATCCTGCTTCTCAACTGCTTTATAACTGCACACAATACATTTAAATTTCTTTTCATAAATTATTTGAGATAACACATGCACCAGGCATCCCAGCCACTTTTTAGACAAATTTGATAGGAAATATAGGCTGTACAAGTTCTAAATATAGGAAAATGTAGGATTTTTTCCCAAAAATATATGCACTTTATAGGAGCTAAGATAGCTTTTTGGTGGCATAACCAGGGATCAGGAGGGTGCACAGGCAATGATTTGCAGAACTAAAAAGCCATAAAAAAACAGAACCAAAAAAAAGGGGGGGGACATTTTATTTCCTTCACCAAATATGCTAAACAGTGTAAAATATAAATGTATCAATCAGCAGTTGTCCTATTTATAGGAAATATAGGTTTTCTTTAAATATAGGCTCTTTATAGGATCCTATACAAATTATAGGAAATATAGGATATATAGGAGGTCTGGGATGCCTGCATGCACTGATTGGCTGGCTACCATGGCTATATCAGGGGACAGAGACATGCTTATGAAAGTAAAAAATATTTTTCAAAGGCAAGAAGAGATGTCTGCTTATGTCTCTAACGCTGGGAGTTGCGGAGCACCTGAAAAGCAAAAGAAACACTCGACTACGCCTTGCATATCTAAGCTTGCCTCTCTCATGCTTTACAGCTCCTAGCTAGTTTATATCACAGTACAGAGACATACATGCACATTTTATTTTCCTTAAATACAAATATTAGAATAGCCATTATCTTGGATTACATGGTATGTGAACATTGTAATCTGAGACTTAAAGCAGTTACATCGTGATCTAGCTTCAGTACAAGCATGCCTTATATGGTGTCATTTTGTACTCAAGCTAGACCACAATGCACTTTGATTATCAAACTCAGTAAAAGTATGTCTGGAGCATGAATCAAAGAAACAAGCAAGATTACAGTGCATGAAAATAACTTTTAAACCCAGGAGCAAAACCTTGCTAGTAAATAATTTGTTCTTAGCAAAAATTTCAACACCACTAGTTGTATGCGGTGAATGAGAAGCTTTACTTGATGCAGGTTCTAAACTTTTCAGTCCTTCAATTTCTGGAGTGTGGTCATACTCGCAAAACTTAACTAGTTAAATTTTTAGTCACTAGCTAGATACGAAATTCACCCGCAAGTGTTAATCTCGTGCCCTGCTATAGACAACAAGTAATGAGTCAAATACAAATGAGACACAGTTTTGTTGGATGGGATTTTATTGCTGATTCATAAAGGTTTACTTCAGTGGAATGAATCGAGAAGAATGAGTAGCTCCAATACCAGGTCTTCCGTGCTTGACAGGCTTGTATGTGATGGAGAATTCACCAAGATAGTGTCCAATCATCTCAGGCTGCGAAATAAATAAAGGAACACATCAGTTACTAAAATGCTTGGAAGGCTGGTATGGTGAACATATTGTCTAGCATTTAAAGTTTTCATGGTAACTGTAATTGGCTTTCGATTGGCTGATTCTGTGTTAGTGGTTAAATACATGTAACTCGTCCCAAAAAAATCTAAACAACTATTTGCACAGCTTATTATACCAGTTACCATGGAAATATTGGGAGAACTAGTCAATTGAAGCAAGGCAAAGATTTGACCAGACAAGCTTCATTTCTGCCCGGACATTGTCCTTTGACTGGCCATTATATTTAGCCCTGCTGTATGATAAACCCTATTCCCTGTTTTCCCACTTCAGATCAACTCATTCCCTTGAGCATTATTTCTTTGTTGGCAAGTAGTGGTTGAGAAGATACATTAATATAGAGGAAATTGGAACAGAGCATTAATATCTGTTTTAAAAGGAAAGGCAGATGGACCTTTCTCACATGGCAACCATGTTGATTGCAACAATAGATTTTTTCCTATCATTCTAGGACGAGGCCACGCATTAAAATAAACATTTTATTCTCATGGAAATAATTATGGTGCCATATGAGTTCAAGGTCCATGGCCTTAAATGGAATAACACTGCCCCAAAGTGAATTAGAGGGACTATAAACTTACTGTTTCAGATTGGATATAATTCATTTCTATTCAGATCGCATATCCCTCCCTTGTAGTACAGGTACATTATGTGGTTTACATTGTGTGGCCTCAAAATATATTTACGACATCTCTCACACTGTGACTGGCTCAAAAAATGTTTCATAAATATCTATGGTCTGGACACCACATATCAACCCAACAGAAGATATGTACACCTCTACAACTTCATCTTTAGAATCAGGGCCTAGTTGTACAAAGGGTCAATAGCACTATTAGATGGATAAATCCTTATCCAGTGGATACATTTATTGAATAACACCATTTATCCACTGGATAAGATTTATCAGTCAGATAGTGCTATCCACCCTTTGCACAACCCGGTTCAGGGCTTAAAACAATGGCTGGTCAGTCACAGTCATGATCAACAGCCAAATAAGTTTGAGCTCAGTAAAACCTCGTTTTTGGCTGAACGTTTCTGGTCAATATGACCAACAATGCAAAGCTTTGACTTGACAAGTTCTTCCATTTCTGGATGATCATTGTGCATGGAGCAGCCATGTTTTTTTTAAGCCATGAGCATGACAATGTTATCAAACTAAAAATACCAATAACTCGAACTTCTATTGTTGGAGTGCAACTACGTGACTCAAAATTACTTGAGATATAAATAACATTGAAACAGCCACCATGTTGGTTTATCTAACAAGGTAAGCTAATGAGCAATGCTTTATTACTGTCAACCAACATGGCAGCTATGATGTACAGTAACCTGCACCCCAAGAGGTGAACATGAACGTTGAAGTATAGAATGGGTACTAAACATCTTGGTATTTTCTATCATTACCTTGATTTCAACCTGGTTGAAAGTCTTGCCGTTATAAACACCAACAACACTGCCAATCATTTCAGGAACGACTATCATATCTCGGAGATGTGTCTTAACAACGTCTGGTTTTTCCATTGGAGCAGCCTCCTTCTTTGCTTTCCTCAACCGTTTAATGAGGGCAGTCTGCTTTCTCTTCAGACCTCTGGAAAACCTACGCCTCTGACGACAATTCACAAGTTCCATAAGCTGTTCATGTGAAAGATCAAGAAGCTGATCCAAATCTACACCACGGTAGGTGAATTTACGAAAGGTACGCTTCTTCTTGGGTTGATCTGCAGCTTCCGACTATCGTAAAAACAAAGGCGATTTAAGCGCAAAAGATGTAAAAACTCGATGAAATAAAGGTTTAATAATGAAGATGAATAACTAATCTAATGTTGGAAATAGTTTTAAAGATTCACTATTGCTTTTTAACGTGGATGAAAAAGGATTTAATCTTCAACTAAAACTCACCATCTTCACGTTCGGAGAGAAACAAGAAAAGAGAACGAGGATAACTGGAACCCAGGACTTCTACAACCGTTCACTCCACACTTACCACAGGAGGCCCACAATAATATTCATACTTTATTATATGCACTTTCTTTACTAGTAATTTAAACTTAATATTGCTTATTTTATAATAATACTTTATTCAAAAATGCAGATTACATATTTTGAAAAGGAAGACATCTTATAAATCTTAGATTGCAAATATTCTTAGTCCAAAGAAATTATTTACGGCGTAAAGAAATAGCTTAGGATGTAAATTTTATTATTTATAGGTCGGAACTCGGTAATTTGAAGTTTTCCTTTAAAAAAAGAAGACATACTAAAAAGTCTATGGAATAAATATAAATTTCCTTTACTCTTTTACTTCATTTTCTCATTTTTTACTTCGTTTCCTTCGAATCAAACTGGTCTTAATTGGGCTTCCTGTGGATTAAACTTCTCGACCGAGTTTCCTCTTCTCGAAGAGGAACGCCTGGTTTATTTCAACCAAGACAAGAAAACTCATCCCTGACATTTTTAACGTTTTACACAAAAAATTCTTTTAAAAATGGCTAAAAAGGCAAACCCTTTGACTGATTTACCAACAGCTTGTCGCTTTGCGGTTCTTAAAATCAGTGATGACAGCGAAGAAGAAGAAACAAAGCCGTTTGATAAAAAAGGGGCGAAAAATACGTCATCATCCAACACGGCTTTCCTCTGGAGGGGCAGCTAAAAAAAAGAGAAACAAGAAAAAACGTCACAACAGATCGAAAAACAGCCAGGTAAAAGGGTTAGTTGATCGAAATTGCTACAAAAAAGACGAGCTGGAATATGTTTATAGTGTTTGTGGGTATACTTGTGTTGTAATGAACTATTAACTTTCAAACTTGCCTGTTAGAAAATTCACCTAATATTTTCCAAGAACAAAATTAAGGCGAAAGAACATGCGTGTTTATTTTTCAGAGGCAGTAGAAGTATTGAGTATCTGAGCAAAACGTGGACATCAAAAACTTAAATTTAAATGAAATAATCTAAGGAAACATTAAGTGTTTTAAGAATCCCAACTGGCAAGGAGGCAAACCAGTTGGCTATTAACAAGCATGGTCGAGGAACTGAATCTGAACTAATCAGGAATCAGGACAAACACAGTCTCAGCTAGTGGCCACAGCGGGACTATAACCCGGCATCACTGGATTGTGGACAACCCCAATAACCACTCCACCATGCTGCCTCCCTCAAAAAAATGATTATATTCATTGTTTGGGTCGTATTCATATAAATGTGTTGAATAAAATGTGGTCAGAGATGGGAAAAGATTTCATCCAGACTAAAAAGGGCTATTTGTAAGCATAAATGCTTTTTTGTCTTTATGTGATCACAGGGTAATGATATAGATACAGTAGCATCTTCCGACAGCATGCAAGCAACTAAAAATGATGAAGAAAATGGATGGGAGGCATGGCAAAACAAAGATGAGCAGGTAAGTGCAGTCATCAATTTTCTATTGTGTTTGGTCTTACCCTTGTTGGATAGCACCAAAAAATGTCCAGAACTTAGCTGAAATAAATATGATATTACCTAAATAAAAGTTAGAATCTATATTGCATGTATATTATATTGAATAGCACCCTTTGCAGCACATCGGAATGCAGCTTAATTTGGAAGACATCACAATAGGTTTCTAATTCTCATGAGATTGAGATTCTTTTCAGTTTTGTCCTCCAAATTGGGCTGCTTTGAGGTCACATGCAATGGGTCTATAGAGTCAGTTCCAAGCTCTCCATTCTCCACTCTCCTGCAGTTTCAGCATAGCAGTATACAGTGCTCAGAGAAATGGCGCATCCACCTACTACCCTCTCCTTATACATGGGGGTTACTCACCCAAGCTGGAACAGTTTAACTTAGGCCACTGATAAACGTATAGAGATTTTGCACCATCATGTGCCAGTGCCCATAATATAGATTGCGCTGCCTGTGGTTAGATGGCAGAACAATAAAATCCCTTTGCTCTCTTTATTTCTCATGTAAAACGATTGTATTGTTCCTGCAATCTAGTATAGCTGCTGTCATGTGATGTTGCAAAGCCTCTATTGCTTCATACCTTACCTAACGATAAACATGAGGTATGTGGGTGTGGATGTGGATATCACTACTGTTATTGATAGTGGTAGAAACCAAAAACATTAACAATTTTTTATGGAGATGTGAAACCATGCAATGATAACCTTGTTTTCTTCATTCAACATTACAGTTTGTCATGGACCAGTTTCAAAAAGATTTACAGGTAAGTCTGACCTCAGGGTTCCGAGTATCTACTATTATTATATAGTTTGGATAATACACTCTCGCTGATTGGTCAAAAAGTGTACTTTATTACTGAACAGAGCATGAATTTTTCTTTTATTTGTTATATAAAAAGAATAAAAATTAAAGTAAAAATTTAAATAAATAAGAATTAACTGTGGTTCTTCTTTCACTGGATTTAAATTGGAATTTAGCAGCCGATTGTTTTAGAGGGAGGAAAATATACAACACCTGAGTGTTAAGACTGAGTTAATGAGTCTGTAATCAAGGAACACAGTGGTTATTTGGAACTTGAAAAATATCTATTAGGAAACCATCTATGTGCTCCACACAGGAATCACAGTTCATAATATCTGGCCATATGGAACAGATATTCTTTTCCTTTTACTATTTCATGACTGTGTTTACTCATTTTTCTCAGGCTGCCTTAGAAGAAAGCAAATCTGTCATTGGTCCTTCACCATCTCAACAAGCTGGCAATGATCTATCATCTAACAAGAAGAAGAAGAAAGAAAAGACTATATCACTAGATGAATTTATTAGTGGCAATCTAGATGATGACACTAGAAATCCTGTGGAGGCCAATGGAAACTTATCTGCTTGTAAGCAACTAAAGCATTAGCTAAGAGATGTAAATATACAGGGCCGTAGCCACCAGTACAATAATTATCATTTGTACAGTTTTGACCACACTACTTTTACCTTCTGAACAATTTTTCCCCCTCATAAAAAATACTTATCACACAAGTAAATAAAAAAACAGGGCCTAAAAACCGAACCACTATCCAAGTGGTTGCTAGTGGCCTTGATGTACCCTTTTCCACATTATCTTATTATGTTTCTGCAAGCTAATTTTTGTTGGAAAAAAATTGAGCTCCAGACCAAATTCAAACTCATGACTTCTGTATGCTAGTAAGATGCTCCAACCAGCTGAGCTTCTTGAATCCTGCCTGGAGCTTGGATTTTTTTCTGAGAAAAATTAGCTTGAAGTAATGTAATTTACAATAACCTAATAATTTATCAAGCACAAAAAACATCAAATAGAGCATTTTCTGTATTAAATTGCTAGAACATCTCAGCATACTTCAGTACCTCTTGACCCACGGGGTGGGGGGAAGGGATGGAAGTTAGACACCAACACCCGTCTTCTCTCACAAACATGTCCATTCAAAGAAATATTTGCTAGGAAATGAAGGGAGCCTTATAAAGCCACACCCAATTCAAGATGTGTGTTGAGCATAGAAATCCAACCTTCTACATCTAACCATAGAATGACTTTGAACATCATACCTTTTATTGCCTAAACTATGTAATATATTGATTGAACCGATGTGGAATTGTAATTCACCAACAGTAACTTCTTATTTTACTGGTTACTTTTAACAGTCACAGAAGATTTACCTTCATCGATGTTTGGATTAGATGACTTTCAGGTAGGATAATTTCAAAATTGTGTATATTACATCAAACAATAATTTAATTTGGAAAATGTAATTAAAAGCTTTTATTCTATTAATGAGAAAGAACACATGCAGTATCTGGGATGCTTAATCATTTAAACCAACCTGTCCAGTTTGAAATTAATTTGCTAATTGTAAGAAAAGAGCGAGAAACTTTGACTTTCAACAAATGGTACATGCTTCTACTGGAAGAACCGAAAAGAGCAGATTACCACAATGAGAAGACCAGAACTTTCCAATCAGAATGACACATACGCTACCATTTGTCTTTCCAACCGGAATTTCCAGTTTTTCCAGGTACTTGGTAAGCATCCCTAAGATGCTTACCAAGGTCTTAAACACAAAAGTTAAGAATTCTTAAATAATAATAAATGAATGAGTTAAAATTTTTTTTGTTTTTTTTGTTTTGTTATTCAGATGCAGGATTCGCATAGTACTAGTGTCACATTCGTCACAAGTGTATCAAATGAGAAGCTGCCAAAATCTAAATCAAAAAAGAAAACTCATGATAAAGCAGAGGATGTTGAAAGTGGATCAAAATCAGAAGCAAAAGTATGTTCTTATTACAGCTAGTTATGTTATGGGTTGTAAAGGGGGGCTTGGATGAAAATTGGAAATGACTTGAAACTTGGTTAAACTTATCTACATTTCCCCAATAGTCGCCAAGGAACATACTTTCTTCACATTCAAAAGTGGGGGAGTAATTGACTTCATTAACTCAAAACTATTTTTCTTTTAGCTTTGAAACCAAAATTTCTTGGTGATAATGTGCTTAAAATGTAGAACATTTGGAAGAGTAAAATTTGATTGATTTTCGTCCAAGTACCCTTTATAATCATTATTAAGATCAAATCCATACTCATACTCGCACTCGCACTCGCACTCGCACTCGCACTCCAACTCATACTCATGCTCATACTTCACACTCATACTCATACTCATACTCTCTGGGTTCTCTGGTTTCTCTTCCATCCACGAAGATGAACTTCTAAATTATAATTCTATCTACCAGCTGCCTTATCAATTGGGTTGCAAACCTGTTAGGCATTATGCCGTCCACCCAGTAGTATAGTGTACAAAGCGCTGCTCTGTTGAACCACTGAACCATTATTATAGTTTGTTATTTATTTATCAGTTTTAATACCACGTTTTCGATTCAACAGAAGATTATCCCTGCAACACAAGAAGAATCTATGAAAGCAGAAATGGTTCACGTCCAAGAAGAGCTTAGTAAGAAAGATGAAACAGTGACCAAACTACAAAAGACTATAGAGAAACAGAAAATATGGATTAGTGACTTACAGGTAAAGTAAAGAGGCACTTAATATATAATCACTTATGAAATGTCTATTTTCTTCTCTGTTATTAGAAAGTAATATCTTCATATGACTCTAAAAAATAACAACATTGGTAAGAATCCTTAGGGATCACATTGACTAATACTAAAAATCCACTCAAATTGTGTTAGTACATGGGCTCTTGGGGATTGTATCTCAGTTCTCATGTCGAGAATATCTTACTCATTTACTGCACTCACTGGTAAGATATCACCTCAACACTCGAAGAAAAAATTACGTATCGTCCACATGTAATATCCTCTATCAGAAGTTCATAGTTATGAACTTCTGCCTCTATTCATTAATCAACTAGAGTGATTTTCATATGACCGTGAAAGAAAATAGACCATTTAGTTTGTAATAGTTGATAAAGAACAAAAGAAAATCATTGGTTTAGAGTCTACTACTAACTACTAGTTTGCCTATTCTTTCACGATCATATGAAAATCACTCTATTGTTACTAAAGTCTAACACGCTAAATTCCAATAGACGGTTTTCTCGAGGATACGTGCGCATCCAGCTTGACGGGCCACAAAACTGAAAAACGCAATTCAGTAAAATTGAAAAGACAGTTTTATATTTAATAACTAGAATAATAATCGATGTTATGAATTCTTATCGAAAGCAATTTCATAGCAGTGCCTGATAATACTAGTGTTCTGGTATCGTGGCCCGTCTGGCAAGTTCCTTACATTTGGACGCACACGCAACCTTGAGAAAACGGTCTATTGTATTAGCTAGTCGTGCCCTGACTTTGATCAGCCTACAGGTTGTCACTGGGTTGGATAAGATTGTTGCATTACCAAGTTGGATACTTTGCTGAGTGGTTTTTGTTTACGTTTACTCGTTTTACTTACAGAAAGAGTTGATTCAAGTCAAAAAACGCAATAAACAACTATGTCACATTCTAGCCCAAGGCGAAAGTAAGTTAAAGTTCTAAGTTTTTCAAATTTTGCTTTTCCACGCGTAAACACTTTGTTTTGACTCTCCTGTACTCAATAGTTCATGCTATTATTCTTGTGCAGTGAAAGAAAAAGCTGATCTATTAATGCAGATAGAAGAATTGAATGAATTCAGGGAACAGGTAAGACAAGCCATTGTTGCAAGTCCAATACTTACAGTGAATGTAAAGCCGTTCGTTATTCAACACTTTCACATCGCCATGATACATTGCAAATACATCTCATGATATTTCAAAGTGTATAAGAAACAACCAAATGAAAAGGGATAATTTTGAAGTCTATAAAGTAAATTTATATTAAGCACTTCTTCGTGAATCGATACATTTTCTGTACATTAGAGTGAAGTCATTAAACCCGTAAAATATATATTATACTAACACACTTTAGTAGACCCTAATTCCATTGTTTTCTTTTGTGTCTATTTGACTAGAGTGAAGTCACTAAACCCGTGCAATAGATATTAGACTAATACACATTAGTAGACCCTAATTCCATTGTTTTCTTTTGTGTCTATTTGGCTAGTTACTACGTTGACTAATAATTTTGGTTAAATGCCTTCACTCTAAACGTGAGAAATGAAATCAGAATGACAGTTTTTTGACCAGTTATCCCACCAAAAGTACCCTGGTCCCATAGGCCCGACGATTTTTCTCCACGTATATTTTGAGCCGCGAAAATATACGTAGCCGGGAGAAAAATCGTCGAGCCTCTGGGACCAGGGTACACCAAATGCAAAGCATTACAGAAAGGTTAAAACGCTTGGGCGAGAGTTTGCATTGAAATTCAACAATGCAAACCCGAGCACGTGCGTTTTTACTGGTTTAAAACCCAACCAAGCCCTATTTCTAATGTTCGATGTAGGGCTTGAATTTTGATAGAAAACCTGTCCCGGGTTTTGAATTCAGCATTGATACTAACTCAAATTCAACATCAAACAATAGAATAGGGCGTGGTTGGTTTTTAAGTGCTATGTGAAAATGGCGAATTCAGCTTCTGTTACAAGAAGGACCACCCCAACATTGCTTTTCTCTCTGTCTTTCACAGGTAGTCGAACTACATGCTGAATTAGAACAAGAAAGATCCAAATCGTCCGCGCTTCGACAAGAGATGATAAAACACCAGGTATGGTAATGAAATTTCATATCAGCTTGAACTTCGTCATGAACCATTTTTATTATTATTATTATTATTATTATTATTATTATTATTTGATTATTATTGTAATGAATGCAATCTTTATTCCGAAATAAAATCATAACAAATGAAAAAATATAAATCTAAAACTATTACAAAAATATTAAAATATAAATGAATAATTAAAAAAACTTGGACTAAAACGGTAAGCGATGTACCATAAAATTTATTACAATTATCCTAACTGATTTTCTGATCATTTCTATATTGTCTTTCGTTTTAGGGCTCGCATAGTAGAGCAAGACACAGCTCAACATCATGATGATTAAAGTACCCATAAGATCAAATCAACTAAAGATAATTATTTATATTTGCTAAGTCCATAAATATTGAATCGGTGTCAAGAATGATTTTTTAGGGCTCATGTTGAAGTTTTGCTCTGGACCTGGCGAAGAGGCCATTTGCAAAAACTCTTTTTATTTTGAGGGACTAGGGCTTAGAGACGGGAGGGGGGAGCAGAAGACAGTCATCCTTGACCGCATATTACACTAATTCACTTAGGCCCCGTCCACACGTATCCGGAAATTTTTGTATCCGCAAATTTTTTTTTGCGGATACGAAAATGTTCGCGTCCACACGCAGCGTATTCGAATCGTTTTCGAATCGTTTTCACTGTCCACACGTATCCGGAATTTTCTTGATCCGCCCTGATGTACGCTATAGTGCATAGTCCCTTTGACGGATAGTTTTTCTTATTGAGCATGCGCAAAATCGTGTTTACGTCAACGTATTCGAAAATTTGCGGATACGACCGTCCACACGTATCCGTATTCGGAGCGTATTCGAAAATTTCCACTCTGGAGACCGTTTTCGAAAATTTCCGGATACGGGTACCAAATTTTCCGGACACGTGTGGACGCAACCCGTATCCGACAAAAAAATTTTTACGGATACACAAATTTCCGGATACGTGTGGACGGGGCCTTATGCAGCTCAATAGGCCCTTTGCAGTTAACGGTCACGTGTCTGTAGTTAAGAGCAAAATTTTTATTTTAAATTGGTGATTCATTTTAGCTACTTGTAAAGAAGTAAGCGAAATACAGCTTTATTACGATCTCTCGAAACAGGTTGTAGAAAGTGTGTTTTCTCTCAAGTAAATTTCACCCATGGGAATCATTTGGGGATTTTTTTTTTTCATTTGCTCTCAGTGAATTAATCAGCACGCGATTACTGACCTTTAAAGGTCTATTAGGAGGACAAAACAAAAGAATTTCAATCGCCTGGGAATTGGAAACCTTTCATTATGTCCTCCAAATTGAGCTGCATTCCGTTACGTGCTGCAAGGGGTCTCTAAACCTTATTAGTCATGGTGCAATGTTTTTCCCATTACAGACCGCATGTCATTCTCTAGAGTATCATTTCTTTGTTTAACGGTTGCGTATGAGAAGACACATGAATATGGATACGACTCAAACAAAGAATCTTATTCTCAAGGGAATGACACGTGGTCTGAAATGAGAAAACATTGCACCACAACGATTAAGGTCCATTCTGTTACTGTGATAGACTGAAAATAATATCAGGGGGGGGGGGGGTCTGCATTTTATGTTTTTTTTAATTTAGTTTAGGTCAAGATGGTGTGCTAATAGACCTCCTCGGCTCTAGAGCGTTAGCGTAATGTTGTCCCAGTTCAGACCACGTGTCATTCCCTTGAGAATAATATTCATTGTTTGAGTTGTATCCATATTCATGTGTCTTCTCATGTGCAACCGAGCGCAAACCTTAAACAAAGAAATGATACTCTAGGGAATGACACGTGGTCTGAAATGGGACAACATTACGTTAGAGCCGAGGAGGTCTATTGATACAAGGGGAAGGTGAAATCGAGCAAAACTACAGTACCATATTTTTTCGCGCGCTTTTTGTTTTCCTATGCTTCTATTTGAACTTCTAGCTGATCTGAATAATGACGTAGAAATGACGTCACTGCAAACTGAGGTTTCATGAAGGCTGTGAAATTGACTAGCGAAAAATAAAACCATGCCCGCCATTGGCATAAAAATATAAAACTCAACTGTGTTACTGTCATCAAGCGCGTATTACCAACGTTATTTTTTAGTTTGATTGCCTGGAAATCCGTAATGTCAAGAGAAAAAGTGACACCTCAGTTTTGCGAATGTTTTTGATTCTGATTGGCTATTTTTTTCTCAGGTCAGCTTGTTGTATAAAACAGTTTCAATTGATTTTCGTCTATCACTTTCATCTAAATTGGGCTCCCTGTGGTTAAGCTAGTATCTGGGAACCCCTCCCCTCCTCTTTTTAAGAATCCTGGATCCTACCTCGTTTTTTTTTTTTTTTTTTTTTTTTTTTCTATTTTGATCTTTATCAGGTCCACTGTTTGGTTGTTAATGTTCAAATATTTTTGACCAATCCTGAAAACTGGATATGTTATTTAACAAAATTAAGAAAATTTAGTATTACCAAGATCAATAAATAAGTAGATTTACTTAGTTTTACTTTGATAATGATTCTAAAGGCCGGTATTGTGTTTTGGCAATGGAGATTTTGCACCATCAGGTGCTGGCGCCCATAATACAACTTGGACTGCCTGTGGCTAGATAGCAGAACACTTGATGGGTGGCAAGCATTCCCAAGAGAGTTAAAAGATAAAAACATGGCGGCCATTGTGGTAAATGGTACCAACATGGCCGCGATGACGTAACGTGCAAACGAAGAATAGAATCCCTTTGCTCTCGGGGATTGAATTCTTTCTTATGTAAAACGATTGTATTGTTCATGCCATCTAACATGGCTGCCGTCACGTGATGGTGCAAAACCTCTATTAGGACCTAGAGCGAATGTTGTGTGACTGTGAATAACTACGGTAGTATCAAACTAACGTGACGTGACCGTGACCATGACAGTGCCGTGACCGAGCATTGTGATTGGATGAGCAGTTACGTCGTGGGCTGTAATTAGTGTCGTCAATTCCGTACGGAACGTGCCGTCATGGTGGCCACGCCGTGACGGTACTGTACCGTATGCGTTACACAGTCACACAATACCTACTCTAATCAAGACTTGGAAATAATAGTTCATATCTCAATTCGTTCCTTGATTTCACTTAGCAACTCCTGAAACTTCATTGGCGGGATTTCATCTTTGTCATCACTACATACATTGATGTAGAGAAGCTTGGCAAATATCATAGACATCTGTCCCGGGGGAGGCCATTGCAGCTCGTTGTCAAAGATGACTGGGATGATGGGTTTTTTGAGGCAGTCGGCAAGAGTGGCTTCTCGCTGGCAGTTCTCTGACGTTGTGTATTTGCGTGTAACACAAGAGATGATAACCTAAAATATAAATATGATTTCAAAGAAGTCATTGACGGATTTCGTGGCAGCCACGTTTCTAATGCATTTACCACTCCTGGTGAACGGTGTAATGCCTAACAGGTTTTGCATCCCATTTGATAAGGCAGCGACTAGATTGAATTTCCCCTTCACAGATCCCGACGCCATCTTGAAAGATAGCCGTGCCTTTGCATCGAAGCGAGACGAATGGTGAGCTTGCAATGATAGAGACAAGTGAATAATTGTCCAAGGTGTTAAAAAGGTACCCATCATTGCAAGCTTACCGTTCGTCTCGCTTCGATGCAAAGTTCCAGCCAAGCAGAAAGCGCGTTATAGTCGTGGTTATGTTATAAAATAGAGTATGCTCCCTGTTTTAAAGATTGATCCCAGTTCTCTAGTGGTTTCAATATTTGCTGTGTCTCAGTGTTGCTTCCTTTCTCGACCCCAGATTTTCTGCCAATTCGACGAGCATGCGCAGTAAGTGACATGTCTTTTGGGTCGATAGTGTGTTGTTTCACTATCTGAAGTGGTCTTCCTGTGGTTTTACTGACCTTGGCTGTCCGCATTCCTTTATCTATTTCAGAATATAGGGAGTCTCCTCCTCCCATCTGACCAATATCCATCCAGCACGATATGCCACACTTTTCAAGCTTGTCCCTTAGCTTCTTGACCTTGTCCTGGATGTCCCATTGATAGGAGATAAATACTGGGGCTCCTGTGGTCAAGTCCGAGCACTCCCTCGATAGATTTAAGTTCTTGATGGATAGTTTCTCCGCTTTCGAACCCAAAATATATAAATAAAACAGTTTAGTTTTTCCGAGGTTGAGAAAAAACTGGGTCGAGTTAGCATCGTATTGCATTGTGGGAGTATTTTAAAGGACGAAATAGCTTGATGACACTAGAAAACGTTTGCGCATGCGTGGATTTCAGCACGTTTTCTAAGAATTTAGAAGAGTTTGAGTGAGAAAATCAATGTTTGTTTCCTCCAAGTATACAAAAAAGTTCGAGATTATACTTTTGTAAGACCAAGATACTGTATTAACAAACACGATATGAAAGAAATAGTCTTAAGTTTCAAGCATGGACACTAAGTTTTGGCATTTTGTGAAGTCCAATTGATCAGGCATGTTTGAAAGTCAAATTTACTCATGTTTTGACTAATTTGCATATGGATTCAGAGCATGCGCAGACGTTTTTCACTCGTGTCCTTGTTGATAGGTTTTATCGCAGGGAGGAAAACCGGAGAACACGGAGAATCAAGGGAATCTCACAGTCTCTATTCGCATGTACACCCCTTCCCCCCTCTGTGTTGTTTTTTACATACCTATGGATGGAGTAGGGTCCAGACTGCATAACCTTGTCTTTGCCACCATAAAACTAACCTCTGTCGGCGCATTACCAAAGTATAATATAGCAGCAATCAGCTGGTTACCAGGGATGTCAGGGGGCATGTTCACACGGCCCTTAACTTGAACCCAGGCCTCTGAGGAAACACCGCTGGCCGTTGCAATGAAGAGGTAACGGAATGACGCGTCCGTCGCCAGTCGGCACTGTAGTTTGACGTTAATGTTGTGTTTTTCGTTCGCTGGCATATCTGGATGTAAGCGTAAGTTGGCAGAGAACTTGTATCGGTGGCCTGAAATTAACAAAGCAAACAAAACGAAACCAATGGACGTCCTTTATCACACGGCAGCCATGTTTGTTCTCAAGAGAGTAAAAACCTTTGTTTAACCCATATAATTTATTCTCAAGCACTTGAATGCGGGGCCGCACAAGTGATGAATCGATTCTATCATTCACACCTATATGGCTGCCGCCCATAAAAGATTTTAAAAACAAACTATCTTATAATCTTGTGTTGACTTACGGCGTAAAGACGGATCCTGAAAAATCCAAAAGGAAGAGCTGAGCTATAGTCTTAAGAAAATGCACCCGACCTCCAGGACAGGGCGGGAAACTAACGTGGCGGGACCAAGGATATAAGGCGCATCTAACAGCTTGAATGCACGGGAGGCGGGGAACTGAACGACTTAACGAATTGAACGCGCCTTAACCTGCAATGTCTTTGTCATATTTGTTACATTTATTTATTCATTTAACTTTAGTGTAAATTTCGTACATGAGGAACACGGCACGGTCACGGTAAGGAATGGTGCATGACATCCATCCATTGATTAAAGCAGCAATAGTGAGAACTTATCACGCATGTATACAGCTATTTCAAAAGAGCTTGAATACTGTATACTGCATACTGAATAGTGCATTCCAAGACATAAAGGCATTGTGGGTCTCGTTAATTTGAAATAAAAAGTAAATATACAGCAATTAACTCTCTACATGAAGTTAGTATATTGTTTCAGATGGAATACACTAAAAATAGAATAAATAATAATTATTAATCCTACTTTAGACAATGTCACTATGAACCACAATGCCCTTTGGTCTTGGAATGCACTATTCAGTATGCAGTGATTCAGTATTCAACCTTTTTTGAAATAGCTGTAGAATAAAGTTATGGCAATAAAAGTTCTGATTATCTCCCTAAACATTACAGGCATAAACAAAGAAATGCTTCTCAAGGTAGACCCACGATTGAAGATAAGAGAGCATTATGTTACAAGAGAGCGACTACATCAACCATGAGGCCACACAAACAATTTTTTAAGCAAATTCACAATTATCACGCTTTTGACGCCGAACAAATAACAGATGAATTGATGCATGAATTCTGGATTTCAAATTGTTTTTTGTTCACTCCTTATCATACACATACTGGTATAAAGTAAAAATGTGTGCTTTTGAAAATATTAAAATTTGTACAGATTCTATTGTTCAAATACTCGATCGTGATTGGTTAATTGCTATATAAAAAATGTGTCTGGGTGGCCTTGGTAAAAGTTGTATCTTAACTTTGCTTTTACCTAGAGACACAGTATTCATCAAGTTTTGTCCCAGACCTCCGTAGCTTTCTTTCCGTTCAGTCGACACGCACACGTGATTTGTACCGTCAAATTTCTCTTCTGGATGAACGTAGACTTTAGCTTTACCAAACCCGTACCAAAAGTGTGGATGCCCGTTGGTTGAAACACTGAAATCGGGATTCTGTAGCAGGTTTTCTATAAAAAATTGAGAAATTGAGAAATTGGTGTTTAACACTTAATTAACACTGTTACTGTTCTGTTCTGCATGCATGTCCTGTCCTTTACTGTCCTTTACTGTCCTTTACTGTCCTTTACTGTCCTTTACTGTCCTATCCTGTTCTGTTTTTTTGCTCTTTATCACTGCTCTCTGCTCAGCTGCTCTGCTCTGCTCTGCTCTGCTCTGCTCTGCTCTGCTCTGCTCTGCTCTGCTCTGCTCTGCTCTGCTCTGCTCTGCTCTGCTCTGCTCTGCTCTGCTCTGCTCTGCTCTGCTCTGCTCTGCTCTGCTTCACGTAACAGTGTTCCAACCTCACCCCAAAACCTACCCGTCTCATCATCATCATCTTCTTCTTGAATGAATAACTCCACATCAGCAACCATAAAGTTGACATCCGGCGGGGGTCCCCCAAAGTACAAGAACGCGCTAAGCAGGTTCCCTTTATCATCCCCAGGCATGACGAGCACCCCAGTAATCTGTGTCCACTTGTTCGGCGTAGCATCAGCACTTGCAACGCGGATCCAAGCATTCTTCATGTCATTGGTCAGCTGGTACTGAAGCTGCACTCGGATGTTTTCGGTCGAGGATTCAGGGAGGTCTGGGTCGAGTTTTACGTAAGCATTGAATTTATACTTACATCCTGAAATATAGGGTTAAAACAATTAAAGTAAGCGGATACCCGAAAAGACGAGGAAAAATACACAAATATGAACGTGTGCAAAACAAAAAACACGACCCAAAAGCAACCCAACCATTTTGTGTCCTTTTGGACGGACGGACGGAGGGGTGGGTGGACGGATGGATGGATGGATGGATGGATGGATGGATGGATGGATGGATGGATGGATGGATGGATGGATGGATGGATGGATGGATGGATGGATGGATGGATGGATGGATGGATGGACATTTCTGCAAAGCATATACTCATGAATATAAAAAGATAGCAATCTGGACACGAAATTCTCTACCTCTTTCTACTCTTTTGTACGAGTTTGAGTCGTAATATCAACAGATTTAGATCCGCAGTTAATGTTCAAAGAATTTCTTTGGATTTTTGTTTTTCAGTTTCCCAACTATTCTCATTCCCATTTTCATTTACAATACAAACGGACCAAATGGCAGGTATTTATATAATTGGTCTTGCGGTTTTCCATTTTGGCAATATGTTTGAGCTCAATGATAAAGATAGTTTCGTATCAGTTACTCTATTAGTATTCTTGACTGGCCATTCTTGCGACAAAATGTCTATATCTGTGATCAACATTCCGGTATATAAAAACATGTCTAGAAAATTTAATCTAGTCGATCTACCAGCAAAACAAACAGCAAAGTTCAAAGCCAAAATAAGGAACTTGTCTAGACGAAGAACGCGATAAACAGGACTTACGGTTAACAGACTCTAGACGATGAATCTTAAATGAAATTATATCATAGCTATATACAGCAGTCTAAGATTAAGATTTCATTGAATAAAGCAGCATAGCAAATGTACAAGCATAATTTTAATTCTGAATAGAAAGTGCCAAGTGAGGCCAGATGTTTTTTTCACAATCAGC
This sequence comes from Actinia tenebrosa, assembly GCF_029948245.1. NCBI lineage: Eukaryota > Metazoa > Cnidaria > Anthozoa > Actiniaria > Actiniidae > Actinia > Actinia tenebrosa. Next base: position 12,868,247 of record NW_028292582.1, read on the forward strand.
CTACGAAAGGAAATCTTTCTCAGATGGCTTGAGATTATCCCATTAATTTTCTAGTAAAGCCCATCGTATTCCCTTAAGTATATATATTTATATTTTCTAATATACTTCTTTTACTTCGCAATCCATAACCATAGAATAAATTTTGACTTTTATGATGTAAAGGTTAATTCGAGAAAGACCGAGCTATTCAAAGATAAATTACACCAAATCTTTTCTTTTTTCTTTTCTTTTTTTTTCTTTTTCTTTGTATATCATGTTAAGGTTTTAGAAAGAATCGGCATGATGAACGACAGCTGTACTTCATGTGCTCTCGCAAAAAACCTAGCCCTTTTGAAACCCTTATTCCATGCTTTCAATTCCACTGAAATGTAAAATTTAGACCTAGATTAATAAAAGACACGAAATATTGTGAGGGGAAATTAAAAAATAAACTAAATTAATATCATTGAAAGGCAGCAGATAAGAAAATTTAGATACATTTTATAACCAAGATTGCTGATGCCTGGATCTTCTCAATTTCAACCACTTGATTTACAGTAAACTCTCGAAGCTAAATTCCATTATTTAAAAAAAAAAAAAAAAACTATGAAATAAAATAAAATAAAATAATAAAAGAGTAGTTGAGCCGATTATTGAATTGTAGAAATAACAGCTGGAGCATTCTCTTACCTAGCTTGACAGAGTAGAGAACATTCTGGCAAGGACCGTAGGAATTCTTAGCTCGTTTGCTCGTAATACAACAGTTTTTCCCATTGAAATTTTCAGTCGGATGAATAGATACTTCCGAATTCCCAAATCCTCGCCAATAGATAGGACTGTCGCCATTTGCCGACTCAAAGTCACCATTTTCGACAAGGTTCACTCCCGACATCTTGAAGATGGTTATTTTTTCATGAGCAGAGATGAAAAGTGGAATGGAAATTTATGCTTGATGAATAAGCCAATCACATTCGTGGGTTATCACAATTAGTGGCCACAACATAGATTACATGCCCCTTGGAGTGAGTCACGTGATAGCAAATAACCAGATCAAATATATAATTGTACATAGTAGAAGGTAGAGCTAATTCTCCTTTACTACTCCGCTTTTGTTTTTGGTCTTCCTGAGTCGCGGAAGGGGACACAGGAAGCCCAAAAACTAAAGCTGAGCGGTAAAGGAGATGGTCCAACGTCTGGACTAGTCTCTTACTTGATTCAAGGGGCTTTCTCTGGGTTCTTCGGATTTCCTCCTTCCACAAAATCTAAACAAATTAAGTTACATCCGAATTAAACCTGGGTGTTAGTTAGCCGTGCCTTGGCTCTGATCAGTTAGGCTTAGATTAAGATAGACCTCTTTAGTTTGGGCTCCATGCTCCCGGGGGGGTACTCCCCTATATTTGCTATACGGGTATGTGCCGCCCTATAGGGTATGGTTTTTCGGCTTTTGGGTCTGGGGTAGGGTATCATTTTTTGACATTTTGTCTGGGATAGGGCCTCATTTTAGTCTGGGATAGGGTTAACGATTTGGTCGTTTTTGTCTGGCGAATAGGCTACGCTTTCTGCCGGCACAAAAACAATAAAAACGTTAGTAAATATTGATTGCAATCTGTTGAAAAACCGTCTTTTCCGTCTTTTAGTCTGTGATAGGGTGTACAATTCTTAGTTTTAGTCTGGGGTAGGGTATGTAAAATCAAAATTTTGGGTCTGGGATAGGGTCAGGGTTTTGAGAACCTGGCGGCACACCCCTACCCAAGTTGGGGTGGTAGTACCCCCCCCCCCCCCCCGGTCCATGCTTTGCCCATTTCAGACCACCAATCTTTCTTTGAAATGTATAGCTGTGTTTACTTTTTGCTTTCAAAACATTTACTGACTTGATATGTGAAGTCGATATATACCTAGTGAAAAGATTGGAAAATAACAAAGGTCTTCAAACTTTTTTGCAAGATTTCCATAGCTATACGCGTTATATACATGGTGTGCAACCATCTGACTCAAAATACCTTGAGATATAAAATAACGATGTTGGTTGATCTAACAAGAGAAGCTAATGAGGAATGCTTCGTTACCGTCAACCAAGATGGCGGCAATGACGTCAGAAGCACATGCTCTATACGTTCGACTCTTCAGATGGCCCATGATCAGGGTGGTAGAGGATGGGGGGATGGGGGGATGCATTCCCTCCCTCCTGAAAAAGTTTTATCGTAATTCAGAAGGAACTACTAGACTACAGACACTTATGGTAAAAATTTATTTTATCAAATTAATCGTTTAGCTACTCGTGTCCAAAATACATAAATAATGAAAGTTTAAATGTGCGTGTTCCTTCCGCTAAAAGTTTTCCTTTACACAAATACCGATAATACAGAATGGCTATGATCTATTCATCGCTATACACGCATGCGCAACTACAGCGGTGGAAACGTACAATTTCATTGCATTCAAGATAGTACGCAACAGTTACAATGTCTGTCCAGACCTTCACAGAGATGATTTCATGCAGTGGAAAATGTACGAAATTGTGACTCTTATGCTCAGGTCAAATGTCGAGCTTCACATGAGCCTAACCTAATAGACCCCTTGCATGTGACGTCAAAGTAGCTTGATATGGGGACAAAACAAAAGAACTCCAATCTCCTGAGAATTGGAACCTATTTCTTTATTTCCCAGATTGAGCTGAAAGTGCTGCAAGGGGTCTATTTAAACAATGGATAACAGGGCGGTCTTCTTTGATGTCATTAGGTTCGGTTCATGTGAAGTTCGACTTTTGACCTAAGTCTAGAACGACTTTCTTTCTTTCCAATTCAGACTGTCGTTTTAGGGTATCGCTAAAATTTGCAAGTTACCGCCGTACCTTTGTCATGGAAACGATAGCCATTCTTTAAATATGGAAAGCATGCATTTTAATCGCAATTAACGTGTACGTACTGTAAGTTAGTGGGCTTTTCCACTCATACGAAAACCTTTTTATTTATACAATCTATAATCAGTTTAAAACGTGGCCGTACTAACCTATCTAACGATATTATCTTTCATTTCTAATGCTAACGTAACCTAAATATAACCTTAATATATCATATTTTTAGCAAACGATTTCTGCTAGATGCCTAATGAAATGATTATTTCATGTTCAGAGGGATTAAATATGATCCATTTTTACAAAAAAAAGCAGCTGTTACGCTACAAGGTTATGGAAACTCATTATTTTTCGTTTTCGTCGACCTAAGGAACATTTTCAAAAAATAAGTAGCGTGCAACCCGACCCTTTTGATCAGAATAAAAGATTAAAAGAACAAAAGCAAAAGCAGCCATGTTGTAGAATCGTCACGCAACACTTAACTTTGTAGGGAGAGAAGCGTTGCGTCACATTAACCGTTCTTGTCTCTGGTAAATCAAAAGTCCCCCACGAAACCCAGTCAAGTCTAGTGAAATTACTTGTCAGCCTACTGTGTAGCAGTTTTAACCTATGTGAAATTCTTAGATGATGATTATTATTATAATTATGAATATTGCGTACAAAACATTACAAAAAATGCCTTGTGAAATATTTCTTCACTATCAGCAGTCTCGTTTTACAGACTCAGTTGATTTACATTTTGGGAAAAGCTACTGCTAGTTCACTTCATCTCCTGCATTCTTTATATCTGTTTTCTGAGCTAAACAGTACGAAATGTGGTCTAATTCTTCGTTTGCAATAGACGTCATAGCCGCCATGTTGGAAGAATTTGACAAAAGATTTTTCAATGAATTCTTTTGTTATATCTTCCAACATGGCGGACATCCCTTTGTTATTGTGCTCTCTTGGGATTGATTGCAAACCAAGAATATAGGTGAGAACAATGCCATATATACAATCTGCATTGTGGTCTAATAAAGGTAGGAAATATGATGCCATATAATGACTGACAAGCAGAAGATGTTGGTACCCAAGCAAGACCACAATGCTTCATACATACTATCTAACTCAGGAAAGGTCTTTGTCTGGAAAAGACAACAAAATGTGAATCAATTGACCTCTTTTGCTTGGGGTAATGTTTTCCCATTTCAGACCATGTGTCATTCCCTTGAGAATAATATTCTTTGTTTGAGTTGTATCCATATTCATGTGTCTTCTCATGTGCAACCGAGTGCAAACCTTAAACGAAGAAATGATACTCTAGGGAATGACATGTGGTCTGAAATGGCAAAACATTACATCAGAGCCGAAGAGGTCTATTGAGTTGAGATGAGTACAACGTTTCCTAATTTCCTCCACCAAGCCATGAGCTGATTACACCTTGAGTGCTGATCATCCACGCATGGATAAGAAGTGGCTTTTGTGTCTCCTTAGCTGTATTATCTAAGACAATTTTCCTAGTTACAGTGCACTTGTTTAGATGTCTAAAAGTTTTACCTCAGCTCTTCATGTTCTTTCTCTAAAAAAAATTAAATAAAAACTTTTTATTCTACTGAAACAGTCAAAATGTAGATCAAAAACAAAAGAATCTGACGTAAAATCAAACTTAGCCAATCAGGATGAAGCAACAAAGACTTGAATTGAAAAGATATCTGGGGCGTGGCACAAAGAGTGGAAAGCGCTATCCGATGAAATATGATCTTGATATTGCTCTCTCTTGATTGGCTATAGTTTTCACTCAACAAGAAATGCAAATGGTTAAGTCAGGGCTGTAGCCACAAATTTCTGATTGGTCTGGCTTTCGAGGGTTTTCAGTTTTTGTTATGTTTTTTTATTATTTTTCTTATATTTTTTCCCCGAAAGTTGGTCCAGTTGAAACCGGACCAACCGTACCGGTGGCTACGGCCCTGTAGGTTTGTAAAAGTGGTCCCATTTAGTATTAATGTGCATGACAGGTAAAAGTATGACCACATTAATTTCGATTTCTCCACATACTTCTATGCATAGGCTTTGAGTAGCTGCAAATGAGCTTTTTCACGCCTTAGGGATCATTCATTTTTTATGGGCTTCTTATGGGGGGCTTATGAGAAGAAGGATAAAAAAAGGCTGAAATCTGTTCTATTAAAAAAGTTTAATCCATATCAATTGAACAACAGTGTTCATACAACAATAACTGTAAAAGGATTGGAAAGCAAATGTGCTCAGAAAAACTATAGTACAGCATTCCATCAATGGAGGGGCTTATGACTAGGAGGAAGTGGGTGGGCTTATAACTATATTATTTATAATGGACTACTTCAAATATACGGCAGCCATCTTGGATCACAAGGCATTATGCGGCATCCAGCAGGCAAATAAAGCTTTGTTAAAGTAATGATTTTGATTGACATTAACTGATCACCAGAAGAAAATAGAAAGAAAGAAAAGATAAATCAAGACGGCAAACTGATCACCTTTAAAAGAAAGACAAACACAAGAAAATCTATATATTTTCCATCATCTTTGTTCTGTTTTGCCCCCTGGCAAGATGGCCGCTGTATCGTCAACAAAGTCCATTGGCAGGGCTTATGAGTGTGTTTGTGTGTGTGTGGGGGGGGGGGGGGGGGGGGGGCTCATAACCAGTATTCTACGGTATACCCCTTAATAAGAATATGCCAGCTAATGTCTATACTAACTTCTTTCCTATAAGCAGCCATTACACATATCCTGTCTGACCCTATTCTCTTAGGGAATTCTAAATTTATTGGTTGTGCTTTGGTGCCAACTGGGATATTACTATTTTTATCTTCATCTTGTGACTCTTCATTCTCAGACTTACTCTCCATGTCTTCAAGATTACTTTCTTTATGCTCAGGACTATCCTCATCTGACTCAACTCCTGCTTGTTTTATAGTTGGTTTAGCAGTATTGTGATTATTGTGATTATTTTCTGCTTGTTTATTTATGTTTATAGTGGTTGTGTTGATTGATCCGGTGTTCGTGGATGCTGCTGTGGCATTGTTAGGACTGCCTGCCTTGTTTGTATCATTACCAGATTGATTTCCAGAGGCTATTGTAAGTTTACCTGTGGGAGCTTTTGTTTGTGAGTTAACACTTTTATCCACTTGGGTAACAACAGCTGCACTTGGCTCAGTTTTTACTGTCTGAAAGGAAGGTTTGGTAGCCCCAAGATTCATTTGAGTTTTAAGCTGAGCTATGCCATTCTTGAACACGTTGTTACCTATTCCTGAAAAAAAAAATGAATTGAATATTTCACATAACCATTGATCTGCACTGATATTACTAAACGTTACAGGACTATAGTACATTAAGTGGATCCATGGGTGAATAAATGAATGGGATTAAGTGGATGGAGAGATGGTTGGAAGGATAGATGGATAAGTGAATCTGATTGTTGTGTGGATTAGGGATGGACAGATAAATGAAAAGGTTAGAATAAAAAGGAAGGTGAATGAATGGATGAGTGAAGCCTTATGACAACTAGCTACCAAAGATGCAAATTCGACTTTAACTACAGAAAATCTCTAACTTTCAAGGTTTCAAGGTTTTCAAGTTTTTTTTATTTCCCAGAATGAGAATTTTATACTTTACATCACTATTAAGAAATTTAACTGTGAGGAGCAGGAAAAAAAGACAACCCAAAAGGGTTAAGAGAATATTTCTGCACCTTGAAACTATATAATACTTTCAAATAAGAACTTACAAGGGGGAAAGTAGCAAACTAAAATAGATTCAATACACATAAAAAGTTATAATAAAGTGAAGTTTGAACTAAATTAAAGTAGGAAATAAATTTACATTAAAGCAAAACCTAAATAGAATCAAAATTCTAAAGCAACAGATGTTTTTTAAGCTTATTTTTAAAGACTTTATGTGAGGTACTGATTTTTATATTAAGTGGTAAATCATTCCAGCTTGTGACTGCTGCATACTTAACACCAAACTTCCCATAAACTTCTAATTTCTACACGACGAGTTCCAAGCTACTGCTCTAAGCACATGCTCAAGGGGTCGAAAAATGGTATCATGAGTTGTAAAAATTGCTATATTTTATTGTATTTTTCTTATCGAACACAATTTTCATTAAATATTCCATAGCAGGCACCATTAAGCTAATTTTAAATCAAATATACCAATATATAGCAATATCTACAACCCATGGTTCCACTTTTTGTCCCCTTGAGCATGCGCTTAAAGCAGCTAGAGCCTGGAACTCTTGATACATGTGTTGCAACAGTTTCCATATCTTACCTTTCAGTGATTCTATTTTTTTAGGTTTGTCATTCACAGTTCCTTCAGCAGCAGAGTGTTCTTCTTTAAGCTTACTCAACTTAACTTGGCAAATGTGCCTATATCAATAAAAACAAAAGAGAGTGGTTGATATACTGTCTTATGAGTGAAAACACTTGTCTTGTTCTCATCAATAAATTAATGAAAATAAACAAACAAGATGAAAGTTTGCATTAATACAGTAAAAACACGCATGTAAACCTAGTGGTTTAAGAACCTGCAGGCAGAAATTTGCCATTTTAATACCAAAAAATATAAGAACCTGTTTAGCCAAGCAAGATCTAGCAGGTTCTTATATGTGGATTTATATATATATATATATATATACCGATTCAAGAAGAGACTATATATATATATATAACTCTTATTGTACATACATATAATTATATACATAATCAGTTTTGTTAGGCTTATAATAAAGTTGTGAATAAATACTGTACATTCCAGGACCAAGTTTATGTGTTTTCTGTTAATCAACAACTATATTTCCTTCATAGAAATTAAGAGCCTAATTAAGAACCTACTTAGCCTAAATTGCCAATAACTACAGTGTACCTCAAAATACATAGAGGATATTACATGGGCGCTTGGAGATACGAAATTTATCTTCAAGTGTTGAAAAGATCTCTCACAAGTGAGCACAGCAAACGAGTGAGAGATTTTCAACAGGAGAAGATAAATTTCATATCTCCAAGCGCCTATGTAATATTCTGTTTATTATATAATTATCAATGAAAGTATGTTTTGGCTTTTTCAAGGCAATTCTTTTCGTGTATTTTTGAATAGCCATCGCAATGGTGTTATTTTCACACGTGAAAATAACATGTTATTTTCACGTGTGAAGATATCAATTTTTCGAAATAGAGAAAAATAGATATTTCATTGGTAATTATATAATAAAAGAACCTATTTTGCCAGACTTCAAAAATTGTAGGTTCTTACACATGGGTTTTTACTGTAGTTCATTAATTTGCAACTTGTTACTAATGTAGAAATTGTGATTAAAATTGTTTCATCTGCCATGTTTAAACATTTTAAGAAATAGTTGTGCCAAAAATAACCATTGTTTATCATCTAGTATAACATTGCCTAAGATATATATCAATGTTTATTACCAATCATTCTGCACTTTGAATAACTCATCAATCTTTTTAGCCAATGTTTCTTTGACATTCTTGTACATGTCCACAAAAGAGTTTGCTTTGGCTGTAATGGAAGAAAAAAAGAAGTATGAACTCAAAAATTAAATTTTAAATATTATTACAATCATCATGCCCCCTAACCACTCCCCATTTAGCCCCCTTCCCATCTAGCCCCCTCCCCATTTAGCCCCCCACTCCTCTGGCCCCCTCCCCATCTAGCCCCCTCCCATCTAGCCCCCCCCCCCCCCCCTCATCTGGCCCCCTCCCCATCTAGCCCCCTCCCCATCTAGCCCCACCCCATCTAGTCCACTCCCCATCTAGCCCCTAAAATTTGAGCCTTAGGTTATCACCATTATTCTTAGGGTGTAACAGCCACATAAATCAAAATTCCTATGAATAATAATGAAACAGCCGCCATGTTGGTTGATCTAATAAGAGAAGCTAATGAGGAATGTTTCATTATCATCAAGTAAGATGGCAGATTACTCACCTGTTAATTCTTTCAGCTTCTCACTGGTTTTATCAATGTCTCCCTTGAGCTTTTGTAGCTCTGCTTTGCTTTCGCTCTGAAAGTATAACAAGTTTATTATTATATTTATATCACAAATGAAACATGGTTGGTTTCATCATATCATTGAACTTGGTTTTTTTCAACCATTTATTTAAAGTGCCCTCACCCCAAACTCAATATTTTCAGTATGAAGTGAATAGTTGAATGGTAAAATATTTTTGTATGATTTGAGAAATGCATCTCGGAGATATCAAGGTTTATACTTTCAATATATTAATTAGACAGTGTGATGTAATAAGAGGTATTATCAAACTCATAAATAATTCATGACGAAAACACAACAGAAATCACGACCATGAAGAGTGTTGTAAATCTGATACAAAACTGTGTTCATTTGCATAAACTTTAAGTTGGATTTTCTTGGCCAAATTCACTTTAATTTTGAAAATTTTAGTGAAACACAAAGGAACTACTAACCTAGACGTTTGATATATAAGTCATATACAGGATTTGTGTCCGTGTTGTATCAGATATACAATCACTCGGCTACGCCTCGTGGTTGTATATCTGATACAACACGGCCACTCATACTGTATATATTACTTATGAAACTCTTCTGGGGCAGCAAAACATCCTGTACAATATAACTTTGTCTTACTCAAGATTTATAGAAAGTTTATTGCAAATTTATTTTCTCATAGTAATCATTGTGCTAACCAACCTCTAGCGTGCACAGCACCCAAAACCAATTCTTGATCTCGTGTGCTTTTATGAATGCACAATTTTTGACATTCATTTTGTTTTTTCACTATGCCACACTCACCTGTTCACTCTTCGTAAGCATAACATTTGTACTTTTTAATTAGCATTTTTAAAACAATTCAAATTCTAAACATAAGAATATAGATAAGAATCGTAATTATACCAAGTACTATTGATTCTCGACGAATTATATTTAGCAGCCAAGTAACTTCATAAGAAAAAATAAATAAAGCGAAAACTGAATAAAAACGTCATAAATAATTAAAATGTAATACTACACTAAGTAAAGAAATATTAAAGTTTTTAAATATATAGGTGCATCTACTGCAGATATTTTGAAAAGAAGCAGTGTTTAAACAGAAAGGATTAAAAAACATATTCTAAATTCTCTCGAAAAGGAGTTCAATATCCATAGAAACTATCTGTCTAGTCCTCGTAGGAAAGAGAATTAAACACGTTAAAAGCTTAGAAAATATCTGATTATTAAAGAATTATAAGCCCGTATAATAAAGGTAGAGGAGTATAGAGTTATATTGAGAAATCCTGGAATGTTTTAAGATTACTTTTTGCACATGAAAGTAAATATAGAAAACCCTTTATAGTAAAGTTATCAAGCTTACTTGTTGACTGTGCAGCGTGGCTACTTTTTTCTTCTCTTGCCCAAGGTTTTGTTGTAATGCCTGTATCTTAGAGTTAAGCTCTGTTTTTTCTTTAGAAGAGGACATGACATTGCCTTCCAGTTGTCTTTTCTTCTTTTCCATGTCAGCAATTTGTGCCATGGCCGAAGACTTCTTCTTCTCAGCCGCTAGATGTTTGCTTGTCAAAGAACGCAAACGGTCCTGTAAATATGCCTGGTCTCGAAGGAGCATACTGTTACGAGATGAAACACTCCAGTAGCTGTATAATAAGACCACAATTACTAAGGAAAGACCGACTACGAGGAAGGAAGGGGAGCCTGAACGCAGACCAACTCTTCCATTGGACGCCATTTTGAAAGGACCTTTGGATCTATCCCGTCATTCACGCGCGTCGACAACAACATAGAAAATATAGATTGGAATGAGGAGTTGAGATTTTGGAATCTAGGCCCAGATTAAATAGCCTAATCCAGGTTTAATTTTTAATCTGGGAATATTTTCCGTTGTTCAATGCACGATGTAAACAAAATTAAAACAAAATGGCGGGTTTGTTGCTCGATAAGTGGCGACGCGCATCCAAAAAATGCAAGTCAGATCAATTTTTTTCGTCACGCGATAGAATTTCTGACAACTCCCGTACAAATAATTCGCGATTGTTATTCGTACGGGAGTCGGTTCAGCAAATATTTACCAACATTTTTCACTCCCGTACGAATTATTCGCGATTGTTATTCGTACGGGAGTCGGTTCAGCAAATATTTACCAACATTTTTCACTCCGGTACGAATAATTCACGATTGTTATTCGTACGGGAGTCGGTTCAGCAAATATTTACCAACATTTTTCACTCCCGTACGAATTATTCGCGATTGTTATTCGTACGGGAGTCGGTTCAGCAAATATTTACCAACATTTTTCACTCCGGTACGAATTATTCGCGATTGTTATTCGTACGGGAGTCGATTCAGCAATTAAATATTTACCAACATTTTTCACTCCGGTACGAATAATTCACGATTGTTATTCGTACGGGAGTCGGTTTAGGAGTCGGTTCCAGGTATCTCGTTGAAGGCTTCGTGTACAAGAAAGGAAAAAATGCAAGTCAGATCAATTTTTTTCGTGTAGTCTGAGGTCAGTGTCACGGCAGGAAATGTCAAGCGATAGAATTTCTGACAACTCCCGTACGAATTATTTGCAATTTCTGTTTTCACTTGAATAGCATTGATGCGGGGATACAGTATAGAATATCTGTCCCTTTGGCCCAAAGACTTTCTTTTTGCCCTTTGCGATATCTGTGGTGACTGTACGTCGGTCTATTTTCTGTTTTAGCTCATAGTGGCACAAACTGAGGAGTTGAGGAGTTTTCGAACGTCTTTTTCGATTCCTTGTTTGATAAAAGGAGAGAAGTAATGAGATAATAAGTGGAATAAATTCATAGATTCTCGCCGACAACCATTCAATCTAATAAAAGCTATAATTTTTCGATAATCTTTCAAAATAACTGCGTCAAAGTAATTTTGCTAATAATGTTAGACTTTTCACTATTGTTTCAAGTCAAAATACTAAAGTAAAATTTTTTCTTGTTCCGACACTCCACCTAGAAAAAGTCCGATCCAAGGAGTGAATCCAGATAGGGATTTTCCACAATTTTCGATTTTGAGGCAAAATGTAACAAATTTTAATAGAGCAAGAGAAAAGGGGATCAATGGTGCAATTTTTTTAGTTTTGACCGTAAAGGTAAGAGATTTAAGAGCATCAAAAGTGTGGACCCTCAAGCCACTTGTACTGCACACCCTCCTCCCCAAAGGCACTAGGCACTACAATTGGCCTTTCTAAGGCCAAAATCTAGCGCTTACTAGAATTACTATGCAAATTGCAAGGTTGTCTTTTCTCCGCAAAATCAAACCAAACATGCTAAGATCCAATGCGATCTCTGTTTTAGCCGCACTGTGACTTTGATTCCCTGTAGAAACGGTAAAATGCTAAGGAATATCCAAGGGCGGTTTGTAGATGTATCAATCGTAATATTTTGTTTCTCGTTAATATGCGGCGCGATATCGTCGAGTCACACATATCCTTACACCTTTAACATAACTAAACGGTACGTCTGCATGTAACTAGGGTAAATCCAGACAGCTTACTTCCTATCCCCAGACAAGCTGAAAAGTCGAGCCCGGAAGAAAGAATTTGACAGCCTATTGTATCGGATAAAAAGGATGTCCTCTGTACTGGATGAATCTCTACCATTTCACACTCATACAGGATTTACACTTAATGCTTTTTGTATCCTCTAAGTGGTAGGATGAATCAAAAACATGGCTTACGCGGAATAGCTTTAATAGTGAAGCATTCAAGGAACGGGTGACGACTACATCCCGGGCGATGAGTGACCACATAAAATACAGTAAATGTATGTAAATTGGGCTCTGAGGGGGCCGTGAAATACTCTCTACGCCCGTGTTATAGTCTTTCCTCGAACACACCATTCAATCACAAGCCAAACACACCTTCCCCTCCCCTAGGGGTTTGATACTAATTGGACTTTTGGGAGCAAAAACTGGTGGTCACTATATCAGAATGTATATATGAAATGTTAAGGTTATCGTTAATCTAAAGGCATCAACATATTCTAATAAGAATTAATCAATAAACTCGCCTTAGTTTGAACATGAACAAGAAAGCCAAGAGCCACACACCGTCTGACAAACAAGCCTCGTGTAACGTGGCAAATATTCCAAAACCTTTACCGATAGAGAGAAGTATTTCAATATTTGAGAAGTTTCACATTAGGAAAGTTAAGATTATTCAATTAGCTGAATGAATTTCCTATACCCCATTACGGGTCTTCAGCAGAATGTAAATTGTCCGTCATGTTTTATAACTCGCAGCAGAAAGCATTCGATTTCTTGGTATCAGTCATCAGCTGAATGAATCTCAAAAGTCATTCCCAACCTACTAGGCGAACACTGCTATCAACCAGAGAGCATTCTATTGCTTGGTATCAATCAGCTGAATGAATCTCATGAATCTTCACCAGCTTTCGACGAGCAGCTGAGTGAAAAATTCCACACGAGACGTAATCTGATACACTGTTTTCCCATTTCAGAACACGTGTCATTCCCTAGAGTGTTATTTCTTTGTTTAACGATTACGCATGAGAATCGAAGGCACATGAATATGGACAAAACTTAAACAAGGAATCTTATTTTTAAAAGAGTGACACGTGGTCTGAAATGGCCGAACATTACGCCCAAGTGGATTTGGCTAATTAGACCAGTTGTTTTTGAGGCCGGAGCAATCCGTGACTCAAAATCCCTTGAGATATACAGTCCTTTGACTAAACGTTGTCGTTTGATCGGCTTCATCCCTACGCGCCTAGACCGAAAAGGATCATGGGGATAATTGACAGTTACTAGCTGCCGTATATGTTATCTAACACGTCTTGAGCTTGCTGTTTTCGATCCCATTTAATTTGCTAAAACCATGCCTCGAGCATACGGCGAAGATTTAACGCTGACGAGCAGTTTGGATGACGCAAGTTCTGGGTAATTTACCCGTTATCCTTTTCGATCTAGGCGTGTAGGCTTGATCCGATCAACGACAACGTTTAGTCAAAAGACTGTAAATAACATTGAAACAGCTTCAACAAGAGAAGCTTATTAGACTTTGCTATTGCCGACAAACATTGCGGTATGAGATTACATGCACCCTAACAATTATATATTACAAAACGGTTCCTTAGTGTAGCGGTTATCACGTCTGCTTTACACGCAGAATGTCCTGGGTTCGAGCCCCAGAGGAACCATTAATCAACATTTTTTGCTTCGGTATATAAGTTGATGAAATTCCATGTCACTAACGGCTCAGCAAATATATAAGACAAAAAAAGTGATGACTTTTGAATCGAAACCATCTCACGGAATATGACTTCACGTAAAAACACGTCAAAAGTTCTCACCTTAGCCTATACACACCAAGTAAGCGGATCATTTAACGTGCGGTTCTTCTAATGTCTTTAATTTATTTTGTGCGATTTCACAGTTTCTTCGAGATGTGCGGATCCAGGTTTTTTTTTTTTTTTTTTTGCAATTTTATTTTCAGATTCTCGTTTCTTTAATTCGGATTTTTGGTATGACGTCCCACTCAAACTCTGGTTAACTTAACTTCAACTCTCAAGCCAGAGTTATAATAAGGTTGGGCTTCACGCAGCCTTGTAGATAGGTGAAGTTATCTTTATATTTTTGGTGTAACTACTGTGCTGCAAATAGAATGGAATTCTATTCACTATGAATCAGTCTAGAGGGGCTAAATTATTTTAAAAGCGCCTTATGGGCGTTTACTGGGATACCTGTGGTCAGTGGTCTATTGAGGAAAAAGGTACCACAGGCATCCCAGTAACAAGTTTGGTACAGCGATGGCTACAGCAGCGCGTGTTTATGAAACGGCCAAATCACTGAGTCCTGCAGCCTTCCTTGCCTTGTACAGCAATGCTCTGAGCATGAACTTTTTGCGAGAGAGAGTTCGGACTTGCTACAAGGTAGGAAACAAACAAGGGTTAAATGAAAACTGGAAAGTAATATCCTTCATCATAATCACTATTGACAATACCACGATCAGTAAATTTGGTCTTGGTTTAGGCCTAATCGATCCTAGGTTAGTTTAATCGGGGTTTTGAACAACTGGGCCTAGAAGGTTACGCGCACTGGCCTAATGCCTCTTACAGCTCCATTTAAGTATAATAGAAAATTCACTAAATATAGTTTGATCAATTGATGATCCAAATTGCGTGAACTCATTCAGTAAACTAAAACTTTTTTTTTCAACTAGAATTTCTAAAACAAAATTTAAATATGATTTTTAGATATTCCTCTCTACTCTATACGGCCCTGAAACAACACCCTTCACGGTATGTAATTATAAACGTCTACAAATCCCATGTCTTATTAAATAACGACGGATCCGGAATTTTGCGAAAAAATAGGACATTGTGCAGTTATGACCGATAGAGTTTTATTATGTTTTTAAATCTTTTTAAATACTTTTTTTTTTCCCTTTTTTCTTGTTTTTTTTCTTTTCGGTTTTTTTTTTTTTTTTTTTTTTTTTTTTTTTTTTTTTTTTTTTTTTTTTGTTGATAAAGTTATGGTGAAGCTCCCTCTATCTCTTTCGCAAGAGTTCCTTTGGCTCGATTGTTATTCGTACGGGAGTCGGTTCAGCAATTAAATATTTACCAACATTTTTCACTCCCGTACGAATTATTCGCGATTGTTATTCGTACGGGAGTCGGTTCAGCAATTAAATATTTACCAACATTTTTCACTCCGGTACGAATAATTCACGATTGTTATTGGTACGGGAGTCGGTTTAGGAGTCAGTTCCAGGTATCTCGTTGAAGGCTTCGTGTACAAGAAAGGAAAAAATGCAAGTCAGATCAATTTTTTTCGTGTAGTCTGAGGTCAGTGTCACGGCAGGGAATGTCAAGCGATAGAATTTCTGACAACTCCCGTACGAATTATTTGCGATTTCTGTTTTCACTTGAATAGCATTGATGCGGGGATACAGTATAGAATGAATATCTGTCCCTTTGGCCCAAAGACTTTCTTTTTGCCCTTTGCGATATCTATGGTGACTGTACGTCGGTCTATTTTCTGTTTTAGCTTATAGTGGCACAAACTGAGGAGTTGAGGAGTTTTCGAACGTCTTTTTCGATTCCTTGTTTGATAAAAGGAGAGAAGTAATGAGATAATAAGTGGAATAAATTCATAGATTCTCGCCGACAACCATTCAATCTAATAAAAGCTATAATTTTTCGATAATCTTTCAAAATAACTGCGTCAAAGTAATTTTGCTAATAGTGTTAGACTTTTCACTATTGTTTCAAGTCAAAATACTAAAGTAAAATTTTTTCTTGTTCCGACACTCCACCTAGAAAAAGTCCGATCCAAGGAGTGAATCCAGATAGGGATTTTCCACAATTTTCGATTTTGAGGCAAAAAGTAACAAATTCTAATAGAGCAAGAGAAATGGGGATCAATGGTGTGATTTTTTTAGATTTGACCGTAAAGGTAAGAGATTTAAGGCATCAAAAGTGTGGACCCCCAAGCCACTTGTACTGCACACCCTCCTCCCGAAAGGCACTAGGCACTGCAATTGCGCATGCCCTTTCTGGGGCCAAAATCTAGCGCTTGCTAGCATTACTATGCAGATTGAAAGGTTGTCCTTTCTCCGCAAAATCAAACCAAACATGCTAAGATCCAATGCGATCTCTGTTTTAGCCGCACTGTGACTTTGATTCTCTGTAGTAACGGTACAATGTTAAGGATTATCCAAGCTCGGCGGTTTGTATATGCATCAATCGTAATATTTTGTTTCTCGTTAATTGCGGCGTGCTATCGTCGAATCACACATATCCTTACACCTTTAAGATAACTAAACGGTACGTCTACATGTAACTAGGGTAAATCCAGACAGCTTACTTTCTATCCCCAGACAAGCTGAAAAGTCGAGCCCGGAAGAAAGAATTTGACAGCCTGTTGTATCGGATAAAAAGGATGTCCTCTGTACTGGATGAGTCTGTACCATTTTATAACGCTCAGGATCTACTCTTAATGCTTTTTGTATCCTCTAAGGGGTAATATGAATCGAAAACATGGCTTCCAAATAGCTTTAATAGTGAAGCATTCTAGGAACGGGTGAAGACTACATCCCGGGCGATGAGTGACCACATAAAATACAGTAAATGTATGTAAATTGGGCTCCGAGGGGGCCGTGAAACACTCTCTACGCCCGTGTTATAGTCTTTCCTCGAATACACCATTCAATCACAAGCCAAACACACCTTCCCCTCCCCTAGGGGTTTGATACTACTGTTGGACTTTTGGGAGCAAAAACTGGTGGTCACTATATCAGAATGTATATATGAAATGTTAAGGTTAT
This sequence comes from Actinia tenebrosa, assembly GCF_029948245.1. NCBI lineage: Eukaryota > Metazoa > Cnidaria > Anthozoa > Actiniaria > Actiniidae > Actinia > Actinia tenebrosa. The sequence continues at coordinate 12,885,395 of NW_028292582.1, forward strand.
CGTTAATCTAAAGGCATCAACATATTCTAATATGAATTATTCAATAAACTCGCCTTAGTTTGAACATGAACAAGAAAGCCAAGAGCCACACACCGTCTGACAAACAAGCCTCGTGCAACGTGGCAAATATTCCAAAACCTTTACCGATAGAGAGAAGTATTTCAATATTTGAGAAGTTTCACATTAGGAAAGTTAAGATTATTCAATCAGCTGAATGAATTTCCTATACCCCATTACGGGTCTTCAGCAGAATGTAAATTGTCCGTCATGTTTTATAACTCGCAGCAGAAAGCATTCGATTTCTTGGTATCAGTCATCAGCTGAATGAATTTCAAAAGTCATTCCCAACCTACTAGGCGAACACTGCTATCAACCAGAGAGCATTCTATTGCTTGGTATCAATCAGCTGAATGAATCTCATGAATCTCCACCAGTTTTCGACGAGCAGCTGAGTAAAAATTCCACACGAGACGTAATCTAATACACTGTTTTCCCATTTCAGAACACGTGTCATTCCCTAGAGTGTTATTTCTTTGCTAAACGATTACGCATGAGAATCGAAGGCACATGAATATGGACAAAACTTAAACAAGGAATCTTATTTTTAAAAGAGTGACACGTGGTCTGAAATGGCCGAACATTACGCCCAAGTGGATTTGGCTAATTAGACCAGTTGTTTTTGAGGCCGGAGCAATCCGTGACTCAAAATCCCTTGAGATATACAGTCCTTTGACTAAACGTTGTCGTTTGATCGGCTTCATCCCTACGCGCCTAGACCGAAAAGGATCATGGGGATAATTGACAGTTACTAGCTGCCGCATATGTTATCTAACACGTCTTGAGCTTGCTGTTTTCGATCCCATTTAATTTGCTAAAACCATGCCTCGAGCATACGGCGAAGATTTAACGCTGACGAGCAGTTTGGATGACGCAAGTTCTGGGTAATTTACCCGTTATCCTTTTCGATCTAGGCGCGTAGGCTTGATCCGATCAACGACAACGTTTAGTCAAAAGACTGTAAATAACATTGAAACAGCTTCAACAAGAGAAGCTTATTAGACTTTGCTATTGCCAACAAACATTACGGTATGAGATTAAATGCACCCTAACAATTTTATATTACACAACGGTTCCTTAGTGTAGCGGTTATCACGTCTGCTTTACACGCAGAATGTCCTGGATTCGAACCCCAAAGGAACCATTAATTAATTTTTTTTGCTTCGGTATATAAGTTGATGAAATTCCATGTCACTAACGGCTCAGCAAATATATGACAAAAAAAGTGATGACTTTTGAATCGAAACCATCTCACGGAATATGACTTCACGTAAAAACACAAGTAAGCTTGGCACGTTCCACCAACGTCTGGTGGCCCCACGTCTGGTGGCCCCACGCACCTCTGGTGGCCCCTGTCCCACTTTCTCCGCGGCAATACAACCTGTGATTACGAAACTTGGCAGGGATGTAGTCACGTGTCCTGTCAGTCACCCCAACGATTTTGGGTGTATGACGTCACATATCACGTGACTTGCTAAGATAACATTATCGCCAGTTTTTGAAATAAACCTTTCATGACGTTATTGCACTACCAAAGTCTTTGTATGCCAACGCTGATGGTAACCAACCCCCCTGGCAGCTTGACGTCACAGGTCACGTGACCTATAAGTAGCGTTTTATGGCTAAACCATGACGATAAACCGTCCATAAAACTACTTACAAAGACACAAGATAGAAATTGAACATTTCTCATTCCGTATCATCAGAAAAAATTTGTTAACATTTGGTCAGCTACGATTTCAAGCTCACGCCCCCTCATGTGAGCCCATACAAATTATGTCTCAAAAACACGGTTTTTGGATCTTTTCTCAAAATAATGACTATCTAGGCAAACAACAGAAGTGGATTCATTTAATTCAACTATTCACGGACTGTATTATATGGTTTAGATTGAATTCTATTGAAAAAAACACCGTACTTTTTGAGTTGAATGTACGCTATTGGACGTATTTTACAAGAGAAAATGCATGACATAACCGGGGTCAAGCTAGAAAATCGTCTCTCCTTGATTTAAAGCAGAACCTGTCAAAAAAAAAAAACAGAAGTGGAATTGAAAACCCCAGGCTTTCCTGAACATTTTGGTATAATTCATAGGAATTTGTTAAAATTTAGAACCGTATTTTTGCTGATTTTATAAACTCATACTATCTGTTGGCCTATACATTCGCCTCTTATGGTTTCTTAGGTTTCGTAGCCTCGAAAACACGCTTACAACTAGTTAGCGAAAGAACAGAAGATTTACGGGTCATTTAGGATGTTTTGTCACGCAGTTTACTTGTGCCGATATAAATTTACTTTTAAGAACAACTCTTTGGAAAGAGGGGAAAAAGACCGAAAAGAGCAAATATTCCAAATGTATGGGCAATTTTTTCCAATGATTCTGTTATATACTGCTATGGTAACCATGTAATTTCCCATCATGAAAGGCGATTTTTTATCCTATGAAAAATCGTGATTTGGTAAACTTTATTTACGGATACTCGATCGTGAAACTGAAATATCAATTTTAGAATCCTACCCCCTTCCCCTTATTACTATTATTATTATTATTATTATTATTATTATTATTATTATTATTATTATTATTATTATTATTATTATCTCGCAATCACCAGATTGTTCATTTTGTCTTTCATCCGAATCTCTTTTACATATAGTAAGTGGATGTCAACACTATCTCGATCGCTTCACCTGGCGCCATAATTCTGTCCTCAACTTTATCGCCTTATCATTCAAAACCATTGACAATTCTACTCTCTATGCTGACCTTGATAATTATCACAGTCCTTCAATTATAACTGGCGATAGTTATCGCCCTGACTTGATTTTAAAAACATCTAGTACACTCTATATATTGGAACTTACTGTTGGCTTTGAATCAAACCTTAAGAATAATGTTGATCGTGAGAAGGAAAACATAAAAAGCTTATTAGTGATTTAAATAGTGATTATAGCCATGTAAAGTTTGTTAATCTTTCAATAAGTTCCCTCGGAGTATTTATTGAAATGTTAGAAAATGTAGGTTTCGACAAAAACCAACGTAAATATGTAATAAGGAAAATTATGAACATTGCTATTCGAACAACCTATTATATATTTTGCTGTAGAAACAAAATCTGGGATAACCCTGACTTGATGAAGTTTTAACTTTGGCGTTACAACTAAATGTGAAAAAAAAGTATGATTAATGTTTTTAGTATCTTTCATGTACTTAAATGTAAAAGATTCAAGTAGCTAATCGTAAATTGCCTATATATAGCAATATTTACGATGGAATTTGGAAAGCATAATAAAGTTTACATTATTATTATTATTATTATTATTATTATTATTATTATTTTATTATTATTATCATCATCATCATCATCATCATCATCATCATTATTATTATTATTATTTCGTGGGGGGACCTGGCTCCCCCCCCCCCCCCCCCCCCCACAAATGTTGGTATGTTGGTTCTCAGTCAATCAAAACTGCGGTGATTATCACATAGCGTTAAATATAATATTTCAGTGCCCCCCCCCCCCCCTCCCCAAAAATTTTCAGCTTCCGCTGCCCCTGTTGGTTAGTGCGCGGTCTTCTTTGCAAGAGGTTTGACTCGACTTCCATTTAGTGACCACATATCCTTGTTTCGACTTCTTTCCTTTCCGTGTAGCTTTAATTAGCTTTAAATACCCTTAAAACGGAGCACTGATGGAAAGAGGGAGCGAAATGAACGCACCATTGGCCTCAGCAAGTTAATTAGTCAATGACCATTACGAACGACGTAAAATAAGGACGCTTTACATTTACCTTTTTATGCATATGGAAAGCTAAAGAAATCCTTACCGGGGCTTTTACAACAAAATCCCATTATTATAACATTTTCATATAAATTTTTAAGTTTATGAGTTTTTTAATGTACCAAAACACTTCAGTGCAATAACGTCAAAAAAGGGTTTATTTCAAAGACTGGCGATAATGTTATCTTAGCAAGTCACGTGATATGTGACGTCATACACCCAAAATCGTTGGGGTGACTGACAGGACACGTGACTACATCCCTGCCAAGTTTCGTAATCAAAGGTTGTATTGCCGCGGAGAAAATGGGACAGGGGCCACCAGAGGTGTGGGGCCACCAGACGTGGGGCCACCAGACGTTGGTGGAACGTGCCAACCCCTTCTCTAAAAACACGTTACCGGTTCTCACCTTAGCCTACAGTCAATTCAAAAAACGTTGTCGTCGACCGGCTCAAGCCTACGCGACTGGACCGAAAGGAATATGGGTAAAAACCACTGAAGCGGTCAAATATTCATTCTGAATTAATCGTTCCCGCTAGTAATAAGATAATAATGGCGAGAAACAATCCATCAAATGCATGTCTTCAGGTTTAGGAAAAGAAAAACAAAGTAATTATGATTCAGTTCACAATTCCGAAAATATGAAGGCATTAAAAAAACGTATCCTTCAACACTTCCCGCTTGCCTACGAAGGTTCGTGCTGTAAACCAGGCATAGCTAGTCCGTAAAATTATGAAGTCAACTCGGCTTCAATGATTACTAAACAGAGTTCCTTTCGGTCCAGTCACGTAGGCTTGAGTTGGTCGACGACAACATTTTTTGAATTGACTGTATACACACCAAGTAAGCGGATCATTTAACGTGCGGTTCTTCTAATGTCTTTAATTTATTTTGTGCGATTTCACGGTTTCTTCGAGATGTGCGGATCCAGGTTTTTTTTTTTTGCAATTTTATTTTCAGATTCTCGTTTCTTTAATTCGGATTTTTGGTATGACGTCCCACTCAAACTCTGGTTAACTTAACTTCAACTCTCAAGCCAGAATTATAATAAGGTTGGGCCTCATGCAGGCTTATAGATAGGTGTTGTTATCTTTATATTTTTGGTGTAACTACTTTGCTGCAAATGGAAAGGAATTCTATTCACTATGAATCAGTCTAGAGGGGCTAAATTATTTTAAAAGCGCCTTATGGGCGTTTACTGGGATACCTGTGGTCAATGGTCTATTGAGGAAAAAGGTACCACAGGCATCCCAGTAACAAGTTTGGTACAGCGATGGCTACAGCAGCGCGTGTTTATGAAACTGCCAAATCACTGAGTCCTGCAGCCTTCCTTGCCTTGTACAGCAATGCTCTGAACATGAACTTTTTGCGAGAGAGAGTTCGGACTTGCTACAAGGTAGGAAACAAACAAGGGTTAAATGAAAACTGGAAAGTAATATCCTTCATCATAATCACTATTGACAATACCACGATCAGTAAATTTGGTCTTGGTTTAGTCCTAATCGATCCTAGGTTAGTTTAATCGGGGTTTTGAACAACCGGGCCTAGAAGGTTACGCGCACTGGCCTAATGCCTCTTACAGCTCTATTTAGTATAATAGAAAATTCACTAAATATAGTTTGATCAATTGATGATCCAAACTGCGTGAACTCATTCAGTAAACTAAAACTTTTTTTTTTCAACTAGAATTTCTAAAACAAAATTTAAATATGATTTTTAGATATTCCTCTCTACTCTATACGGCCCTGAAACAACACCCTTCACGGTATGTAATTATAAACGTTTACAAATCCCATGTCTTATTAAATAACGACGGATCCGGAATTTTGCGAAAAAATAGGACATTGTGCAGTTATGACCGATTATGACCGATAGAGTTTTTTATTTTTTAAATCTTTTTAAATTAAAAAAAAATTTTTTTTTCTTGCTTTTTTCTTTTCGTTTCTTTTTTTTTTTTTTGATAAAGTTATGGTGAAGCTCCCTCTATCTCTTTCGCAAGAGTTCCTTTGGCTCGCAGGACTTTACGCCGCGCGCCACAAATCTGGGAATAAGCGTTTCATTCGTATATACATTTTATTGACGCCTGATTCATAATATACATACTAATGAAATAAAAAATCACGAAGACAAAACTATAACTATTACAATACTACTGCACAAGAAGCATACTACTTACAATATAATGTAAAAAGCATAATATTTATGAATTTTATTTTTGTTTGGTATATAACGATGTTCGACGATACTTATGGTGCGACTACATGGATAAGGCTTTCGGTTATGGAAACACTGTGATTGGGTTCTGAGTGCTAAATATATCATTTTTTTGGAAAGAGTTGCAGACACTGCTGACGATGTGGTTCGGCACTTTTTCCCCCGCCATGGAAGGGAGGGTGGGGTCATGGCATATTCTAAAGACGCACCAACTGACTTTGCCAAATGACATTATCCAAATGTAATACATAAAAGCCTTTTGACCACCATCTTGCACACCTTCAAGATTTTTTCCTTCGGTAAAATACAGTTTTACCAGCGCTAAAACTAAGATGGCATAATTTAAAGAAAACGAAACATTATAAAAGCATATCGCTGGCTACAGAAATTACATTACTGATGACCGCGAACTGAGCAAGAATTAGCTGGCGTAAGGTTGGATTTGATTCACCAACTGTTTTACTCCTAAAAAGGTAGGAAAAACAATCAATCAAACAAGCAAACAAATAAACAATCAATCAAACAAGCAAACAAATAAACAAGCAAGCAAACAAACGAATAATCAGGTGAAAAGAGTTATAAAATGTGGGAATATGACCAAGGGTAGGGTAAAATATTTCGTACTTAAGTTAAGAGAGGGTTACCGCATAAATTTTAGCACACGAACAAGGGTAAAGGCAGAATGTTTCATGATTAAAAGCATAGGTTACATAAATGCTCCAATGCGACCAACAATGGGGTATGATATTTCAAGCTACGGTAATAAAGCACAGGGTTAAAGAGATTTTATGGAAACGACCAAGAGATTGGAACCAGAGTAGTTTATGCTTGAAATACGGTAGCCTCCCACCCCCCCCCCCCACCCCCGCTAATTCATGATCAGTCTAAAATACAAAAAAAATACAATGAATATTCAAGATGATCACAGTCTTGAAGATGCGTCTCCAGCATACATCTCGATATCATCATTGTAGATGTCAGTGCCTTCACCAGGTTGTGTTGCTTCGTCTTCGTTTAGTTTTTCTGGCGAGTGGACGTATTCGGCTGGTTTGGTTCCCTTGACAACGTCTTTGGTGATGCGAACAGACACGATGTCTGAGCCTGGTGCTTCAAACATGGGTTGGAGAAGTAGCTGTTCCTGGAGAATGGTAAGGAAGACAGAGAAAAGCGAGAAACGAAACGGTAGAATTAGTCGTACTCTAGCTACACGACGTCCTTCGTCACGCGTCACGCAACCAAGTGAAACGTTGTGTGACGATTCTAAAACGTCTGTGTAGGAGTCCAGCCGTGAAGCCGTTATGCTGCCACACCTTATTTTTAATGCAGCAAACATGAAACCTGAAACATCCAAGTGTTGCGTTGCAAAGCTCCAGTCAATCCTTCGCACCCTAGAGGTGGTACCCTGGGTTCAAGAGGCTTTCTAGCTACAGTGCTTCTCGGTTGCAGGTTTTTCTCGCAACGAGACGGTACAGAGGTGGACACACAGTACGCAAATCTGCGAAAACACTATTCATCCGTCTCAGCTCCATTCCACACTCCACAGGCGCTGTCTCGCAATAGTGTTGTGACACAAGTTGCATGGAGCATTGCAACGTCTAAACTAGAGCGCAATTTGAGCAAATGTTGCGAGACAAGTTGCAGCAGTTGTTTCGAAAAGTAGAATTCGTTTCTACTTTTGGCAACGATTGCGTCTCCGTTACACCGTGTAAACACTCTTGCAGCTTGTGTCGCAACGCTTTTGCAAGACAAGTTGCAGAGAAACTTGCCCCGTGCAATCGCGCCTTTTCTCTCATGTTCCTTATATAAGATATTTGAACCATTATAAGTTATCCATACCAATATTGCTCTCAAACCACGAGCACCAGTTTTCTTTTCTAATGCTTGATTAGCGATGAGCTGGAGTGCATCTGGCTCAATGATCAAGTCAATCTGCAAAATTAAAAATTAAAATTAAAATCTGAATCTTTGCATGGATCTTAGACTTCAAAAGATTCGCATTCTATATACCCTTTTACCTTGGACGTACGTAGTTTAAAATTTCTCATTTCAGACCACGTAGCATACTCTCTTGAGAATAATATTCTGTTTCAGTTTTACCATCCATATTCATGTGTTATCTCAAGAGCAACCGTCAAACGAAGAAATGATAGTCTGTGGAATGACACCAATCTCGTACCCAGAGCTTTATTTCTTACTACGCATGCTCGACAAGCATGCGCAGTAAGAAATAAAGGCTCTGGGTACGAGATTGGGAATGACACGTGGTCTGAAATGAGAACACAGTACGCCCAAGCTGGAAAAGGTCCATCACTTGGGCCTTTGAAAAACTAATCTTGCAGTAATGGAGTCTAGACAAGTAGCGAACCTGCGCGCGGAATGGATTATATTTAACAAGATTGTCAAGCTCGAAAGCAAGTGTTGATTTTTTTTAAAAAAAAGGGAAACTTCAGAAAATCCTTTTCAGCACAGAAAACATCCAATAAACAACTTCTGTCAAAGCTCATCTCCAGCCTGACACAGGTAGCCCAAAGGAACTTACCTTATCCATAGCAAACATAGCCTGGTACTGCGGCACCAAGGCGTTCCTGGGCTCTGTCAAGATCTTAACCAAAGCAGTTTCATTCAGAGAATGCAGAGCAACTACAACCGGAAGTCGACCCACGAACTCAGGGATCATTCCAAACTCGATTAGATCACGCGCCTCGACGCTACTCAGTAACCCGTCACGCTCTGCGTTATCATCTCTGACGTCGTTTTTGATGTTGGTAAATATATTGAGTTCTTTGCCTTCGGTTGATATGGATTCCTCTATTGCTGGAGCTCCGAATCCAAGTACCTGAAGAACATAGAAGTAAGTTGAACAGAGCAAAATAATAGCTGCTCAATGGTAAGAAATAATGACAATATCGGACTGGTCAAAATGTTAATGGGCCGGTCAAGAGCACCTGCAACCTAGAGACTTTCAGCCATGCATTGTATAATAGGACACTAGCAAGATGGCGTCATTTCCTACCACTACCAAAATCCCTTGAGCTCTTTCTCTTGTTCAGTTAATCAGCACCAATTGTCTTACTATTCTCATCAGGAAATACAAATATGAATAAGATAGCCAAGCAATTTGGTAGTGGTAGTAAAATGACGCCATCATGTAAACGTCCTATCGCGCTTATTTTTATCAATCGCAACTCGAAAAACAACTCCTTATCTCGGACGCCTGGATTTTGATTTCCACCCAAAAACCTTCAGTAGCCTTCAGAGTTCGTTATTTTTTGACTGGTGGATACCCAAAACCCAGACGTTGGGAGTTGTATGCAGACGGGGGGTCGCGTGTTTATGAAAAAAGGTCGTAAAAATGAAGACAAGCTTGAAGGCCCTGGTACACGTGTTTATATCTACCTTATCTTGTTTTCTTCTTCTAATGATTTTATCCAGTCCATTGAAAGCTCCAGATGCAACAAATAAAATATTTGAAGTGTCTACAGCAACAGTATCTCCACGCATCTTGCGAGAGTTGCGCTCTGGTACATTGACAACAGTACCCTCCAGAATCTTCAGAAGACCCTGTAAGATGAACAACAGAAACTCAGTCTTTGGCAAAGACTGTCAAAGGATGATTGTCCTTAAATAGACCCTTTTACCGATACGGCGGCAACCTTGAATTCTATTGTTTTAATAGCCAATGTGCACGAGCACGAATTCTAGCACAAAGCATGACTGGGAAGCCGAGTACTACACAAATCAGTACAAGGAAATCAATAGAATTATCACACAAAAAATACTCTGTTATTTTCGTCTGTTGAAATACTTACAGTTTCATAGAAAATATTGAAGGAAAATTTGTCAGGGGAATTTTTAGAGGAGCTGAAAAAACCGTAAGTACTCGGTTTCCCATCATGCTTTGTACTAGAGATTCGTACTCGCGAACATTGACTGTTTTCTCAAGGTTGCGTGCGCATCCAAATTTAAGGAACTTGACGGGCCACGGTACCAGAACACTAGTATTATCATGCACTGCTATGAATTTTTTTTGATAAGAATTCATGGAATCGATTATTCTCATTTTTAAATATAAAACTGTCTTCTCAATTTTACTGGATTTGCGTTTTTCAGTTTTGTAGCCCGTCAAGTTGGATGCGCACGCAACCTTGAGAAAACGGTCTATTAAGACATTATGGGATGTCGAGGGGGCAACTATTGGAAAATTTAAAGGCTGCACAGCTTTTAGGGTTTCTTATTATATAGCCTTAAACGCTTTTCAACGTACATCTAAAAAGCAATTGAATTTGCTGGTAGTTGGAACAATATTCAAAACACCAAGATCATTTGAAAACGATGAGGGGTGAACCAAAAATTTCTCAGAACCACAGAGGTTCCAGGTTAAATGTGAATCACTGCAATACCACGTTTATTATATCAACATCAGTTAACTGCAAAGTTATACCTGTTGTACTCCTTCACCACCAACGTCTCGGAGGTTATGGACACCGGGAACTGATCCAATCTTGTCCACTTCATCCAAGAATACAATCCCTAGAAAAGTAGGGAATGACAATATTAGTTTAATGTAGGAAGTAAGTTATGCTATTGAAGAAATAATGCGCTAATGTTGTACGTGCAATTATGAAGTACACAGCGTTTGGAAGAATGAGAAAACTAGACATGACGCATAGCGGAGTGCTTCTTGACAGTTTTCGAGTGTTCTGCCAACCCCCAAGAGCTTTATACCTACTCAACACAGCACAACAAGCAAGTTTTTTCATTTCTTTCATAAAATACAAATTACAATAACCATTATTTTAGATAGAAACGTCGCAACGGAAAGTAAACGTGCGTGCTGTGTGCTCTCCTAAAGCACACGCTCCCAACCAATCAGAATGCAGGATTTATAAGTTATTTAATAATAACTGATATCCGGTTTACCCCTAAAAGATACCCCATATGCTTAGGGATTAAAGATTGAAGACGAGATCATCCTCACCCTTTGTTATACGGGAGTACCCTTACCCCCTCCCCCAGGTACAAAATTTGCTCTTAAACACAAGCTTACCTTGTTGTGCTTTTTCTACGTTGTTGCCTGCTTCCTAAATAGGATTTAAAAAAAAAGATATAGTGTCGCTTTATTGATTTAATATGGAAACTAATTGTGAGTGATTAAATTAAATCACAAAATCAAAACTCGTGACTTGAAATATGATTTTTGCAAAATTTTGAAATTGAAGTCAGTGCATAACCTTGGAATATCCGAGCTTCAAAATTGTGGAAAATAACAAGTTGCGAATATTTTATGTAATAAGGTGATTGCTTGCTTATCTTGCACAATTCAAGTGTGTTTACCTGTAGCAATTTAGCGATAACTGACTCAATATCTTCTCCAACATAACCAGCTTGTGTAAGAGCAGTACAGTCGCAGATAGCAAACGGTACATCAAGACACCTGGCTATTGTCTGGGCCAGAAGGGTTTTACCTAATGCACAGAATTATGTTAGAATATGGGGTGTGTAAGAGCAGTACAGTCACAGATACCAAACGGTACATCAAGACACCTGGCTATTGTCTGGGCCAGAAGGGTGTGTGGGGTGTGCCATGAGGTGCAGAGAAAGATAGGTAACAGATAACATGGGTTGTGCTAGAGCCGTACAGTCTCAGATAGCAAACAATATATCAAGACACCTACAGAATAACAATTTTTAAAAAGAAAGAGGAGTTAGAAGAGTGCAACATGACCTGGGTTTATCTTGTATCGTACAGAATTTTCTTTCTCACACACACTATCAATATTTATAAGTTACTACCATCTTGGGCAGCCAATAAGGGTTTATATTGGCAGCTAGTTCTTCCAAAGGCATAAATGTAAACCTGTATTGGTGACTCAAATTCACAATAAGTTTTGTATCCCAATTTTCCTATTGTGAAGTAATTCTGAGCCAACAATATGGGTTTATTTTGCTGGCTCTCTTCCAATCGAAACTCAGTAGGAGAATTGCTGATACAAACCAGCATTGGCAACTCAAAATTGCAATAACTTTTGCTTTGCAATTCTCCTCTCGCTGAGCAGACAATATGGGTTTATGATGGTGGCTCTCTTCCAATGAAACTTATAGAAGAATCTCAATGCATTGTGTAGTGTTCCAGAAATTATTAGAGAGTTTTAGATTTACGTTCACGGCAAACGTGAAACGTCAGTTGACCAGTAAAAAATTCTTTTAAATTACTGAAAAAGAATCGCAAAAAAGTCCAAGTAGTAGAAAAACAAAAGAGTATTTGCGCTTGGTGAGAAGGTTTGTAAAAGGTAAAGTAAGATAAAGGAAAACTGTGAAAACGTGGTCATGTTTGCCGTTTGCAGGGGAAAAAAAAGTCAACCTAAAACTCTCTATTCATACCTCAATACCCCCACCCCCCTTCCCCCACAATGGAGGAGTTTGCAATTTTTGAGGAATAGGAAGGTTTAGAGAAAGAACAAAATTACATAGTTTGTATGGAAGAAAATTGGAATTTCCAGGGGATAGGGGGTCTCTTCCATGTGAGGTATGGATAATTATTTCTTGAACTATACATTCCTATATTAGGTGGCTTACCTGAACCTGTGGGCCCTAGAAGCAAAATATTACTTTTATCCAGGGTAATTCTATCTCTTTTGGCATCTAGTATTTCACTACCGCTTGTTTCCTTCATCTGGCCAGATGACTGGACACCACTAGCACCAAGAGGGGAATTGAGTGTGTTGGCTTGTGCCATTACTAGCTGAAGTTCTATAAAATCATGAATAAAAAAAGCAAGGTCATGTTGCTAGGTTGTAGAAACACGAATCATGGTGTAAAAAGGTTCCTAGTTTGCTCTCATTTGCTTTTTTATCAGACTACGGTTTAGAAATGACAATTTTTATGTTTTGAGACATTTGATTAATATTGATTCCATAGTACAGGGTTCGTGCTAGGTTCCCAAGAAATTATTCAAGGAGTTTTCAAGGAGTATTCAAGGACCAAAATGACATTTTTCAAGGAGGAACTCTTAAAAGGGTTTTATTTTGGTATTAAAAAAATATGAAGAAAATGCCAATGCTAATCGAGATGTGCGAATTTGTCACGTGATATCCACGGCACATTGAGCCACTAAGTTCTGGAAAGCAAAAAATCATAAAAAAAGACGCTTCTCCCTTGAGGTAGTGAAAATCTCTAATTTTAACCAATGACAACAACTCATGGTTTACATATCTTGAAAGCTTTACTGATATTTTTTCATGGACAATTCTTTTCAAGAAGTATTCAAGGACATTTCTACTTTTTTTTCTATTTTCAAGGAGTTTCAAGTGCCCTTGACAATGCATTTTAAATTCAAGCACTTTTCAAGGAGTTCAAGGACCTGCATGAACCCTGATAGTATTACAGTGTAACTACTTTAAGTGGGGCCACCTAGACAGTGAGAACCAATCAAATTGTAGAATGAATCCAAAAACAATGCCAAGCCAATGTTGAGCCAATCGGAAACCTAGACTGCATGTTACGCGAAAAACAACAAGATAGCTATTGTCATTTTCTCGTGCAAATGAAAGGATGTTAAAAGGCTATTGTTATCTGCTGGTTTCTGATTGGCTCCACTACCCAAAGTTGGAATGTATTGTTTTCATTCTACAATTTGATTGGTTGTCGCAGTCTAGGTGACCCCAGTCATAGTAGTCCTTTAATATGATTATACCCTACCGTGTGGAGATCCAGGGAATGGTCTTGTTAGTGGTATAGGCTTGACCTCTGCTGACGAACTTTGTGATGATGAAGGAAGATTGACGGATAGTCTCTTGTAGTGATTGTAGACAGCTACTGACAGAACTTTCTTAGCAAAATCTTGACCTATTACATATTTATCCAGGTAATTAAATATCTGAAAAAATGAAAAAAGAAATGAAGACCAGTCAAAAGTTAGTATACACAGACCTTTCTCATAGATGGCCACCAAACTCGGTTGGGACTAGGGACAATATTGCATGGAATCGAGGTCAGAAAGGCCTCATTAGTAAACAGACAATTCAGTACCATCTTTTGTGTCAAAGTCATTAATCTCATCAATTCGAGTTCTTTTAAGCATCTTTTGAAGTAAGGGTGAATGACTTTGACATAGACTATAGTATAGAATAACTACCCCTCCCCTACTAGGGCAAAATACTCACCTTTTTAGGAGGTGGAGGAGGTTTCTTTTGGACTTTCTGTTGTTTATCACTTTCATTCATGGCAGATTTACTTTCATATTTAATATATCGCTTAGAGTCAGATTCAGACAGGATCAGAAAAAAATGACTGCACTTGTCACACTGTACAAACCGCGTAGACGCTGAAAGGTAATGAAATAGACCAACAAATGAAAACATTCACTCGTAGGTGGGTCTATATGAAACCAATATTTTTTCCAAAATGTGTAGTTCCAAAAATTATCCATACACCCCTCACGGAGGAACTTTTTTAAGACACCCCCCACCCCCTGGAAATTCCTAATTTTCTTTCTCTGACCCCCCTACTCTTCGGAAATTAAAATTCATCTGTGGGTAAGGTATGGATGATTTCTGGAACTACACAATACAGAAAAAAGCTTAAAACAGCAGTACATATCTTATCTTTTTATGTACAATAGAGATTTTAGGGTGGAGCACATAGAGGATGATACAAGGTGGTGTAAAAATAAAAAGTTTATCTTCAAATTGTGAAAATATTTCTCTAGTTAGCACAGTGAAGATAAACTTCATATTTTCAAGCCAACCAGTAATTTCCTTTTTTTATATAAACACATATTCGTAAACAAAAAATTCATGTTGAAATCATTAGAAAACATTGGAAAAGACTATTGCTTAAAAAATAACCATAAAGTTAACTAACTAACTAATGTGATATAATATTGGATGACTTGATTAGCAAGAAATAAATAAAAATTGGGATGTCACTTCAATGTTACATACTCTATATAATGATGTATACATGTACCACATTTCCCACTCCCAAAATTTCCAACGAACCTTCAACAGCACTACATGGATTTCCACACTTAGGACAACACCATGGATTCTTTCCACCCCTGTCCTTGCTCCCCCCTGTTGTGGACATCAACCTGCTGTTTTGAAAATGGATACCATTCGATCCAGGGCTGTGCTGTTGAGAGCTCAAATGACTTCCATTTAGGTATGGACTAGACTTTAGTTTGTTTGAGGTGACAATGTGGATTCTTCGTAGAGGTGCTGTCCTTAATATATGACTGGGTGAGCCTTTGAATATAAATAAAAAATAGACTAGTCATTATTATGTGAAATTGATTTTAAGGCCTTTTAACATTTTTAAATGTTCAAAACCGTACAGCGGAACCTTGAGCACAGCGAATATTTTAAGATGTTATCTATGATCAATAAGAAGACAGTCAATGGAAATTTTTGAGCAATTTGTTAAAAGGCCTTAAATACTGTTAGTCTATCGATTTTACATAATAAAATTGTTAAGTACCCATACGAAAATCATGTGACTCTTTAGTGAATAATGATAACCAATGAACAAAACAATTTAATGTATACGTTGAAATTTATAAAAAAATAAAGCTAAAAACAGTATAATCATAATGCAAATGTTAATATTTTCTAAAATGTAAGAATATCATCCAATTTGACTCAACTAAAAATAGTCTTATACATAACAACAACAACAACAAACATCGGTTGAACTGTTACATAAGCTTATTCCCCAAAAATAGGAACGATTCAAATACGTCTATATTGCAAACAAAATAACATCTTAAATCAGCACAGGTTTGAAAGCTTTAACTAAAAGTTCAGCGTCTTAAAAAACCGAAGTTTATGATACTTGACCTTTGGGATTCATGAAAAAAAACGAAAAACGAAAATGCTTGCCTTGCGAATAAGTTGCAATAAAAAAGGTTTTTTAGGAAAGTATGAAAAGAAAAACACCTTAACTGATATAATAATAGCTTTACTTACCTTTAAAGGCATTCATTTGTCCTCCAGTCGTTCGTAAAGACCGTAAGGGTGAATATACTCTGAACATTTTTGTAGAAAAAAATAATCGTAGATCGAATCCAATAAAGGTCAGTCTTTTTTGAGCGTTTACCGCGAAATTCTACCTCAAAAAAATCAAAATTACACTTGAGTAGGATTGTAGGATGTGTATAGAAATAATTAGTGGATTTTGAAGATGTTTGAAGATGTTTTATAAGGAAAAATATTAGCTAAATGATCAAGAGTTCAAAGCCATTGCCATTTTCAGTTCACTGGGCGGCCATCTTTGTTCCGAGGCCATGCGCATTTATGTGTTACGTCATAGCCTCGTCACCAATGCTTCGTTGCCACACGAGATATCTCGTGATTCGTTCCGCGTACGTGCGTGAAAAAAAACCCGCGGGATTGTAGTAACAGAGGTATTTGAAACTTCTAAGACCTTCTTTCACGTAAACAAAATCTTGGGTTTTCTTTAGTTCCAAACTTTGCAAGGATGCAGTACGTTGAAGTAAAAGTGTCAAAGTTTAAAATTTGTCGATATTGGCAGAAAGGCGAGGCTGTACATTGTGCTTGCACACTACACGTTCATGTACAAGGTCTTCCGAGACTGTTTTGTTTGATGTAACTGAAGTGTTCGTGTTAATTACCCGTATCAAAAACGATCTCCAAATTTAAATTTTGTTACAATTTTTTTTTTAATTATTTTTTACGCGTTGTTAATTATTATAGTGGGAAGAGAGCATGCGTAGTCTCCCTCGCATCCGTTTTTAGTGTCGGTCGTCACGCAACGCTCCTTGCGTGACGACCGACACTAAAAACGGATGCGAGGGAGACTAAGAGCATGCGTGGATCTCGTTTACTTTAGCAGCTAGACGCCGGAACTACGTCATCATTATCTCTATCCCACCAAGTTACAGAACACACGGAATCCTTGCTGCTATCGTGCAGGATGGTTAAAACCGAGTTCGTACGTTCCCCAACACACATTTGGTTTTTTCTTCCCTCCGCAAAACCTAACACGCTAAATTCCAATATTCAATCTGCGAGTTAGCCGTGCCCTGACTTAGATCAGCCCAGAGGTTGTTTCAGCGTTCAATCTGCGAGTTAGTCGTGCCCTGACTTAGGTCAGCCCAGAGGATGTTTCAGGGTTTGATAAAATCTAAAGATTACTCCAACCAATTGAAAAACAATTATCATATTTTAAATGTTAGAAAATTGTGACATCGAGACAAAATGCTATGAAAATAGATAATTTGTATTGCAATAGATTGCAATAATTTTATTTTTTTGACATTTTTTCTTTGACAAACCTTTTGGTATATAAATCCTTAAACTATATTAGGAATATGTGTTCAAAATATTTTCCCCATCATCATCTCATCTCTTCATCCTCGTAATCTAAAGACACGGCTACACGGTGCCACATTGGGCGCAACATTGCAGGCAATGTTGCCAAAGTAGCAACAATGTGTGTCGTGTGTCATGGCTTGCAACATCAATTGCATGCAACCTTTGCGCGCTCGCTCGTTCTGTTAAAACAAGAGAAAGAAGCAGTCACACTATAGATTCTTTTTATTGTTTGATACTCAAATGTCCTTTTGGTCTATGTGAACGAGTGTTAGCCTGTTCGTTGTTAGCTATATCAGCTCATCTATTTGCAATCTGTTGCTTCCTTCGATTTGATTGGTTCCTCCTGTGGGACAGGCCTCTTCGATTCATCAATTTCATCTACTTTTTTATTGCAAAATTCTTTAAACTTCACGTTGCTTGGTTAGAATTTTCAGCATCTGTATTAGAAACAGGAGCAGATGAAGCAGCGAAGAGTGTATCCATTGCTCCTAATAGTTCATATGCTTGTCTTGAGAAGCTTAGTTCCACAGAAATAGAGCTTTGAAGTCTGAAGAATAATTTGTCTATTTCTTGTGACTGTCCAATTATAGGTGAATACATATCTGTAGAAAAAAAATTCGGACATTGAAAATTATTATGTTAATTCATGACTAGTTTATATTTATATTCATTATCACTCTTTTCACTTTACTTGATAATGATGTCAAGGTGTCATTGAAACGTCATAATTTTAAATCACTAGTTTTTCTCATAAATTCAATTTCCAAAGTTAACCTTATAAGAAAAGAAACAGAGAAGGAAACAAAAAAAAAAAAAAAAAAAAAAAAAAAAAAAAGAAAAAAAGCCAGAGATATAAAACCTCTCGCAATGAAAACAATTTGAATTTGTTAAAGATTCGATTATAGATAAAAGCTCTACGCAGAATGCCATATAGGAAAAAAAAAAAAAGAAGGGATTCTTATATAGCGCATTTTCACATTGTCTCAATGCGGTTTACATTGCAGTGGAGGACTTTACGGGCTGCATATTAAATATATGTATACATTATGTAGAAGTTATAAATCTTTTCACCTTGTTCTTAAAGTAATGATAAAAATGTAAACGTAATTTATTTTATTTCAAACATGCTGGTCTCTCGAGCCACAGACTGGAATTTAGGATATTTTTTCTGCAGAGGGAGCGCAACCAAAGAATGTAGGGAAAAAACCCTCGAAGCACAGGAGAGAACTAACAAGCAACTGTGCTCACATACAAGTACTACATCGAGTCCAGGAAGTTAACTAGACTAGAGACTAGTACTGGTGAGAGGCAGCCCGATAGCAGCACAAAACAGCCATGCTTCCTATACACACTAGTAGCAAACATTTGAGGTTGGCACATTTCTTACCAAGAAGGATGTTAGCTACATCTATCAACACTACGGAATATCTTGGATTGGTTATATTTCTGGAATAATAAAATAAAAAACAGTAACATTAGTGGAAATTAAGCTGGAAGAATTAAGTTTTTCTCTCTAATCGTCCTTGGGGACCAAGGGGATTTATGTAAAAGTACCTGTCCAAACTCACAGCAACAATTCTACAGCGGATCCAGGAAGGGGTTGACTGTTACAGGATACTCAAGAAAGAGCAGAGACTCAATTTGAATATTTTCAGGGGGTGGAGAAGTAACCCCACACTCCCCCCTCCCCCTGATTAGTCCCTTAGGAAGGCTTTTCTTACCTTATGAGGAAGTAAAGAATAGGTACCAGCCTTTTTTCATCCCTTCCTGCCAAAGCTCGTTTAAGTCCTCCTCTTCTGCCAAGCTCTTGTAATATTGCTACCACTACTGGAGGATGGTTGGAAAGGGGCTATAAAAAACGATGAGAACATTAGAATGATTTTTTTTAACTGCAAGTACTTTGTTTCCAATACACAAATGTGTATTTCAATTTTGACCTGAATTTTCTTGGTCAAACTCACTTTGATTTCAGCCATTTCAGCAGAACATAAAATTATTCTCTTAAATATTTGGTAAGCAGTATACAATATTTGCATCTAATCTGTAAGTGCTTTAAAACAGCTCACCCTTGTAAATGCCCATAAGAGTAGAGTGTTTTCACATGACATCACAGTGGCCATATTGGTGTACCTTTGACAATAGTTTTGTCATTTTGTTAGGTACAGCAATGTGACTGCAATCTCTATTGTCAGTTAACTCTCTGACTGAGTGAAAACATCCTATTGGCCACTCATACTGTATTACTTGTAACAGATTTAGACAAATGTAACTGAGGAAAAGTATTGTGCATCCAGAGTTCAATTATGAAAGAAAGTAATGTCAAATCTTTTGGTAATGCTGTGAGACATGGAAAACAATAGTTGAACATGAGAAGACACATGAATACAAATACAACTCAAAAAATGAATCTTATTCCTAAGAGAATGGCATGTGGTCCGAAAGGGAGAGAGTTACAACCAAGATAAAAAGGTCTATCTTAAAAGAAAGTAATGTCAAATCTTTTGGTAATGCTGCAAGACGTGGAAAACAACCGTCAAACAGCGACCGTAAAGAAATGGTTTGCTTTAGGCTCCACTTTGACTCATACATGTCATGAGTTGACAAAGATGAGCTTCGATAGGGCCATTGATTTAAATCATAAATTAATTATAACAAATAGCTGCTATGGATTTGCAAGAAAAACAATGGAGTGCATACCATATATTCCGTGAAAAGCTTAAATTGTAAGAAAGTGCACAAATTAGTAAGCTTAGTAGACCTAAGTAAAGTTCAAACCATATATCTGTGAATAACACAAAAACTAAATAGGACTAAACACATCTATTTCTTTTGATTTCAATTGTTTCATTGGTGCTATTTTGTACTAATTAGTTAACACTATATCACAGATATATGGTTTGAACTCTGGACCATAGACCTAAAAAACTTTGCAATACTTTGTACAATTTTGTTAGTTAACTTTTTCACAGATATATGGTTTGCACTCTAGCATATTCTAAACAAACTTGCCACTAACCCGTAGTATTGCATCCAGTGCAGCACTGTATTCAAAATTCTTGAGTAACTTGTCAGATTTCCCTAAGTGAGGTTTTTTCTTCTCAGCAACAACAAAATCGTCCTGTGAGAAAAAAGATACATAGTTTTTGTGCAAACTTACTAATAAATAATAATAATTAATAATAATGGAGGTTCTTAGCAGCCGTGAGCTTATATAATCATGAGAGAATGTTAGTTTATTTGATTTATGCCTCCAAATTGGGATAGGGTGATGAATTGGGAGATAATCACCTACTCTTAAACGAATAATTCAACAGGTTCTTTTATGTCCTCCATTTACATGTACTGCAGGTTAGGAAGGGTTGGGAGACAGGGCCTATGGTTTTAAGTCCTTGTCCAAGAAGACTTGAAGGTCTAACCATTTGCAGATGTAATTAAAAAGCCCCATCTCTGTTCTTTTAAGACCCTGAGTGTCGATGCAGCCGAGGCTTGAACCATGACCTCCTGCACAACAGACTGACGCTCTTACAAACTGACCACACTTCTGGTGGTAGTACTAGCCAATCAGTACTAACCAGCTACTGACATCCAAAATTAGAACCAGTCATTGCTTATCCAAAAGTATAAACCAATCACCGCTAAAACATATATGTGGCCCTCATTTCTGATTTAAATTAAAGACATAAATATGATACAATACACATGAATGGAAACTTTTTAGTCATTCTCAAACAAACCTCTTGAGCTGGATAATTTTCTCCTCTCATGAAATACTTGTAGCTTCCAGGTCTTGGATTTTCTTTTCTCTTTAAACTCTCTTCTCCTTTATTTGGTACTTTATATTTAATTGATAACAATCCATCTGACATTCCTACAACTATATGAGAGTCATCAGGCTGCAAGATAAAGATGGTGGTTACTATATTAGTATATGGTAAGAGAGTAAAAACCAAGATATAAAAATAAATATGATTTAACAGTGCCAGTTCCACAGAACCAGGGTCGTTTTGGTGAGAGGAGAGCGCTCATTCCTCCATGACAACCCTGTTTCCCTAAGTTGATTTTCTTGGAGGGAGGAAAACTGTATAACCCAGAAAAAAACCCTTGAAGCACAGGAGAGAAGCAACAAACAACTTGACTCACATGCAACACTGAGTCTGGGAAACGAACCTTGGTCACACTGGTGAGAGGGGAGTGCTAGCACTGGTATGAGAAGAGCTTAGAAGTACTATATCACTACTCTCTCTCCTGGAGGGTTTGCTAGTCTATTTACCCCCAAAACATCCCGCCATGAATCCCCCAACATTTGAAGATGGCCATTTACACACTTGGGTGTAGTAACAATATTCTAAGCCAGGCAACTACAGGGCCCAGTTGTATGAAGGGTGTATAACGCTACCCAACAGGCCCTGATGGTCAGAATGAGATATGGCATCAACAATATTAGCATAAACTTACCGAGACAGCCATAGTTAAAATAGGCGAAGGGTAGTCCATGCTGTGCACTACTTTATAGTCTTGTAAGTCATAAATCTTAACATGTCTGTTACGAGAGAATATGATTTATTAAACACTAAAAAACTATTTGACAAGGTCATATCTTAAATTATTTCTTCCAGGGCTGTGTTATCTTCCAAAGCCAATAATGAATGCAAAAGCAGGCCTTATTGATCTTGGTTCAATGTTTTCCCATTTCAGACCATGTGTCATTATCTAGAGTATTATTTCTTTGTTTATCAGCTGAACATGAGAAGACACATGAATACAAATACAACTCAAACAATGAATCTTATTCCTAAGATAATGGCATGTGGTCTGAAAGGGACAAAGTTACACCCAAGATAAAGAGGTTTATCT
Organism: Actinia tenebrosa; assembly: GCF_029948245.1. Taxonomy (NCBI): domain Eukaryota; kingdom Metazoa; phylum Cnidaria; class Anthozoa; order Actiniaria; family Actiniidae; genus Actinia; species Actinia tenebrosa. The sequence goes on from NW_028292582.1 coordinate 12,907,633, forward strand.
TAAAACAAAGTCATGTCAAATCTTTTGATAATGCTGCAAGACGTGGAAAACAGCAGTCAAACAGCGACCGTAAAGAAATGGTTTGCTTTTGGCTCCACTTTGACTCATACATGTCATGGGTTAACAAGATGAGCTTCAATAGGGCCATTGTGATTTAGAGTAATTGTTATATGGTAATTGTCCCATTAATGTACCTCAAAAATCTCCAGTTTTCTATTGGTATATTGTACATGTCGTAAACTAAGAGTAAGTATAGGAAATCGCACGATCTCGAGTACAATTTGGAAATTAATAGACACGAGTAATGTTTTGAAAGTTCTTGTAATTGCACAAGCCTTTAGACGAGTACAATTAAAGAACTTTCAAAACATTACTCGTGTCTATTAATTCCAAATTGTACGAGAAGATCGTGCGATTTTTTGTTTATAGTTCACTCCACAAAATTTCAGTAAAAAATACGAAGCGACACCGTTCATCTTTGTCTATTTGGCAGCCGATTTCCAGTCCATCGTTCAACTGAAATGCATAAAAAAGATTAGTTCTTACGGCTTTAAAATTTTATTTATGCTTTTTAAGTACAAAATGATAGAAAATAATTGTTTTGACATTGTTTTGGCCATGTTGCCATAGCGACTTAATTCGGTACTCCTACGGAGTACAATTAACGCTATAATTGTACTCCTCTCGACCAATCCGAGTCAAGTAATTTTGTTGAGTGTACTATAAGTAATGTAATTTGTCGGTAACAAAATGAACAGCAGACTGGAACAGAGTTTTGCATGTTGTCTATGACAAGAATACTTACTTATCAATAGAACCTGTTAATAGTCTTCTAAGTTCGCCATCAAAACACAATGTGGTGACTGTCTTCTGGTGGTTAGAGAACTCTGTTACAAGCCGTCCACCACCAAGAATATCCCAGACTTTGACAACATTTCCACCTACAAGCAAGAAAATAGACATCAGATTCAAGACACAGCTTTGACCATAGTCAGGTGTTCCACATCATTCCACATCATCAGGGATAATAAAAAATATTAAATAAATATTTGGGAACTGATCAATATTTAGGGAGTCCTTGTCAACACAAGTGAAGTGTATCTTGGGACACATTTGGGTCCCAAGCATTGTGTTGTGGGTGACAATCAATATTTAGGAAGCCCTTTTTAACACAAGTGAGCCCTTGGAGACAATTGGGTCCCAAGCGCTGTGTTGTGGGTGCCAATTAATATTTAGAAAGCCCTTGTCAACACAAGTGAAGTGAGTCCTGGGACGCCTTTTTTCTGGATTTCTGTGATAACATGATTTCAGACAAATGAATGAAGTCTTCACTTACCAGCTGAAATACACATGCCGCCATTTGGATACAACTGAATACACTCTACAGGACAGCCATGGTCTAAAGTCATAACACTCTTGTCACATCGCTTATCCCACATCCGGACTGTGTGGTCATATGAACCTATGAAATGAGCATTGAAAGATAACATTAAAGTTAACCATAGGTGTATGAGAATATGTATGAAATATATATTTGTATTGTGGTTGTAATGTATCAAATTGAGCTGATTCTCGCACTTTATAAAGCAACTTATGCAGCTGCAAATGAAAGACTCAGATTCTGGTGGCATACTCTAACCACTGAGCTACCACGTCTCATATGAGACTTCAAGGACACATTAGGTGGGTTTATAGGCCCGATAGGAAAGATATAGGTGTATGACAATATATATGAAATATATATTTGTACTGTGGTTGTAATGTATCAAATTGAGCTGATCCTTGCAGTATATGAAGCAACTTATGCAGCTGCAAATTGAAAGACTCAGAATAAATTGACCATATACTGTACATGCATAATGAGCCTAAAATGCGAACCTTTATTTTAAGATTCTAATAAATGAACAACGGTTTTTTCAACTTATAAGCTGTTTCCTTTATGGCATTATTTACTACAACTACCAGAAGCCCTTGCACACTTCCCCTGAGCCGTTTCTTACCTGTTAGGAATATATCTTTATTTGTTTTGTTAACAGCACCAGTTCTTATATAATCCTATGAAAACCACAATGTAAAATATTAGGAACTATTTAACATATAGTACCTCTATTTGAATCTGACATTCAATTATATCACTGGTTTGGGTGTCATGTTTTCCAATTTCACACCCCATGTCATTTCTTAGAATATCATTTCTTTTTTTTAAAACAATATTAGATTACTATTTTCTTAAGTCTTAGGGGAAAAAATCATGTTGACAAAAAGAAAGAAATAATACTCAAGGGAATGACAGGCAATCTGTAACAGGCAAGCATTGTACCCAAGCTAAGGAGGTTCATTATGTCTTTGCTTTACCTGGTGTTCAATAAATGAGACTGTTTCTTGTTCAGTTGATATGTCCCAGCACTTGACCACCTTGTCGTCACTTGCAGAAACTAGATGTAGATTGTCCTGCAGAAACCTTGTTACATGAACTGCACTGTGGAAAATAAAAACAAAACAAAATTTTTTGGTGTCTTATAGAGCGTTTTCACTCATGTGAGAAGGCAGCCATTAACAATAGAAACTTTCTGCACAGTATTTGCATAAAAATAGAGTTCAATTCCCGGAGGATAGAAATGTATTGTTTTGGTACCCCATAATGGCTGCTGTGACGTCACGTGAAAATGCTCTATGGGAAAGTCCACTATTTCAAAATACTAATAGAGTTATTAAATGAGTGAAAAAGAGTCTCACTCACTGGTGTATTATATTAATTATATTACAGATACTTACTCAGTATGGCCTTTGAACTGTCTCAGCACAGCTCTGCTGTTAAGATCAAACAACTACAAAATAAACAAAAGAAAAAATTTCTTATAGGACCATAGACATTATTCATGCTGCACCCATGTTGACTAGAACAATAAATTTTTCCTTGTGTTTTACCACAGCAATTCAAGATGGTTTCATGGATTTAACCATTTTTTATGTTTGTGTGAATAAACATGGTACAGTGTGATGAAGTTCTATAAGCTGTACAGTAAATCAAGTCCTCCCAACCAATTGATATATTGTGAGTAACTGTTAAGATTGCTATTCTGGCTGGATATTGTCTGGTGACTGGCCATTTGGCCAAACAAAAAAATAAGTGTTTCCTGTTGCATGACAAAAATAATGGGGGTTGGTAGGTCGGATTTTTAAAAATTGAAACAACAGTGGAAATTTTCTTACTGGGGACCCTGTGGTGCATTTGGGAATGAAAAAAATATTAGGGTCAGCAAAAATCGGCAAGAAAATTAGGGTCGGTCGCGCAACAGGAAACACACTTATTTTTTTGTTTGGCTTTATTTTAAGCCATGCACTAGCCACACACACCACTTGTGGTTCACAAGTTTATTTAGTTACTAACCTGAATAAGACCATCTTGTCCACCTGCGACAAGCAGTTGACCATCGCTCCTAAAACAACCACTGTACGCCACTTCATTAAATCTAGAAATGGATTTTAAAACTTGATGAGTTGTGCTGCTGTAGATCTGTACTCTTGATGCACTGGTTACGGCAAAATCATGAGGCTTAGTTGGGCAAAAATCCACAAAAGACACAGCACCATACTCCTTTACCACTATAGGAAACTAAAAGAACATAAAACTAGTATTAGACTAGAGTGTTGGTATAATGTCATATCCAAAACCTTTTCCAAAATATCCCCCCCCCCCCACCCCCTAATAAGATACTTTGGATTTCAAGATACGAAGCAATATTTATTGTTTGTTTGCTATCCAGCAGAGCCTTCCTCAAGGGACCTTGAGCTGAATCCATTCGTTATCAAAGTCACATTATCAGCACGTGACTGTATGTTGCAAAAGGGCTATTTCATCCTGAAACTTGTTCACCACACAAGTTTTGGTTGCAGGATATATCAGCACATGACTGATAGATGCAAAGGGCCTATTAGAGAGTCCTTTAGACTTTACTATACAAAGACAAGGAAGGACTCAAGGACCGAAATAAAAGTAAGCGGATCATAAACTAGACAAGTTCCAATTCTTGCCTGATATTGCCCAATAAAGGGTTTTTTAAGTCCTGCAACATTTCTTTTCCAATGAAGTTGATTAAGGGTCAGCCAATTAAAGGAATCTTACCAATCGCAAAAATCTCAAATCGCATGTAATGTCCCCCCCCCCCCCCCCCCCTAAAAAAACCACGTGGGCCACCACACAAATACCGAACACCTCAAGAAACTATAAAGCATTTCAATGGAAATCTAGAGGTTTAATTTTAATGCAATCAATAAAAATTTCAAGAGTAAAGCAGCAATTACTGTAATATCTATGAATAAAGAAATAATTAAAATGGTGTATAAATACTTAAGGCCACGTGAAATTTAATGACCAAATAGTTTCTCAGCTTTTTCTTTTGATTTCAACAAAAAGAAGCAAAATAACTACGCCAAGGTATCTAATAACACTTACGCTAAACTTTTTCCAGTATCTTGTATCACTGGTTTGCTTTCTTTCGATCTTTGGGTAGCGTTTTACTTGCAGCTTGTGAAAGTCGCTCGCCATTTTGAACGAAGACTACGATGAACTAACGAACACGTGATCAAAAAGACACAGGAACCCCGGTTGTAGTTTGGCATTTAGTTTATTTTTCAAATACTAATAATAATAACGGGAATGTTATAAATTAATATTTCAAATATAGAACGCATAACATTTAAAATAACTTTAACTTTGTTTTTTAGCTTTTGTCTTTTTTTTTAGATATTAACATCAAAAAGCATTTTTTTAAATATATATTCACTCTCAAAATCTATAGCGGTAAGTATGTGAGAAAAAAGTAAATATAGAAAACGATTGTTTATCAATCCATCTTGTTTCTCCGTTTTTTTTCTTCGTTTTTTCCTGTGCTTTCCTGTGCTTATTTTTCCTTTCTCATTTGAAGTGCCTTGAATGACAAACTCCCCAGCCCTCCCCCGTCAGTTTAATTTTGCCGCATGTTCAGTTTACTTTGGCGCTCTGTGTTTGTTTTTCGATTTGTTTTTTCTCTCTTTATTTTCTCTCTTTTGCAATTCAACGCTGCATTAGAAATAGGAAAAGACAATGCATGGCAGGGTTTCAGTAGTTCAAATTACCTAATAATGGGTTTAAGTCAACAAGTTAATCTCAAAAACACAGCTATAAACAATGAGAAGTCTAGTAACTAAAGAGCCACAGGGAGCGAAAAACAACACTCACTGACGCTGGAAAATCACCTTCTTTATCGATAGAAAAACCAACATGGATTACAAATAACAGATGCCTGGTAAAGCTCTATCAATTTTCTTCTATTTTTTACTAATATCCACGGTTCTGATCCTCGATACTCTTCATGGAAAGTTCAAATTGATCTACACCATCAAACATGTCCAGCACAAGGGCTCAGTTGGAAGCCTTTCTTCCTGGTAAAACAACGGACTTTACAAGCGAGAGAAGATATTCTAGAGACTTTAGGACTTTAGATTATGAGGTAAGGGATAAGTGCTCTAATTATTTTCTTTTCAAAAAGATTCAATTTTGCATTTTATATCCTTTTATATTAGGTTTTTTAGAATAAAAAGTTGATTGTTTGGAATTAGGGTTTATTTTATGAGTTTAAGGGGGGTAGGCCTGTGTGGATTTTTTGAGGGGAAGGGGGGCATTTTTGGGTTGTCATAGGAGCTCAAGGAGGGCACCAAAAGTATCAGGTTTTTAAAAACTTGTTGCTCAGATGAAATTAGCTAGCTGCGGTTGGGTTTCAAAACCATTGGGTAATGGTTCCTGAATATAGCTAGTACTTTTATGGAGGTCACCATGGCAACCTTACCAAAGTCCACTTGGCACCTGTGGTGAACAATGAATGATCAATGGAAAATGCTTATCTTTAAGACAATACTAAGACCCTATCAACTGTATAAGCATACTTTTTGAAAACATTCTTCAAAGTGGATACATGTGGACGGCTGAAAACGATTCATTTACGTGTGGATGGACAGGTTTCGTTTATAAAAGTATGGCTATGCATTTATGAATGAAAACGTATACATGTGGCCGAGGTCTAACATATACCAGTGGAAAGATGGAGAAGGGTGGGGGGAGGAAAATAAGAAAATAAGACAGACATTTTATCCAGACAAAATTATCCCACCCCCCCCCCCCAGACATTTTTAGTGTTGACACTCAAAAATAATTCTAATCACACCCTCCTCAAAAATATTTAAAAGGGGGCATTACGTGACGTCTCTAAAATTGTTGTGGGGTAGACTATCCAGTCCTAAGATACATTATCTTTAGGCAGGAATGAAGAGCATCATTCAACAAGAACAAGAGGTACGTGCCCTTCAAAGAGCCCTTAATCTTCCTCAAGCACCAGTCCTACCTACAAGCCTGATGACGCCAGACATGTTGTCCTTCAATGGCTTATTATCATCATCAACACGTCAGACTAGAATCGTAACTGAAACTGACCTCAAGACCAAAACTGATTCATTATACATGTACAACATGGAGAATCCAGTGCGTAATTCTGTAAACCACACAGAACAGTCATATCATGATTTTCATAGAAAATTAAATAGATCTAGAGGTGGTACCCCCCTGTCGGCTTCTAGTTCAGTACAAGTTTCAGGAGGGGGCGCAAGCCATCATTACCATAATGGAGGAGAGGGGTTGTTCCTTAGATCATCAAAATTGAATGACAGCCATTTGTGGAATCCAAGAAAGACAACTGTGGGTAGCCATGGCCACTCGGATGAATTTGATAATACAAAGACTAGAGATCGTTTTACTGAGAATTGTATTGGTTCAGGGGGAGATTCAATGCTTGATAAGGTTAAAGAAGCACAGCTAGTTATTGAGGTAAGAGGGCTTACGTCTAGTAGAATGGTTTTTGTATGAGCGGGAAACATGTATACTAGTGACTTTACAGCACATATAGGCTATGATGTAAAATACTTGGTGGGTTGGTGTGTTGACCTCACCCCTAGCTTAGAATTAGCTGGTTAGTATGATAGCAAAAGGTGCAATTCTTGAATTTGAGGCCCCCACCCCCCTCCCCCACTACTAAAATTTCTATATATGCCTCTGATATCATACATTTAAAAAATTATGTGAACCTTAAGCGTGGTCTAAGACATTCAAGATTGATATAATTTGTATTCCATTTGAATTAGCCCTAGGGTAAACTGGATGTTCCTGCATAAATAAACAAAAATTTTTAAGATCATTTTTTTCATAAAATTAATTTGTTTTTAGCATCAAAATGAAGTTATTGCAAGAGCAGAATACAAGATATCAGATCTGCAAGGAGAACTAAGGAAGATAGCACTGGACAAAGAGGTGACTTAATATCTAGTGATAAAAAAATAAGAATTTTATCACTAAATTACCAATAAAGTATGAGGAATCTGATTCCTTGATTAATAGATTTGTGAGGAAGAAATAATGACAAGAAAGAAAGAAAGAGAATACTTTAATGGAATCACATCCAAAGGAACCAAGAAAAGGCAGGAATTACTTACAAGGTATGCAATTATGTGGAATGGCAAAAGGGAGATTAGGTATAGAATACCATAGAGGATGTGCCAGACGGTGCATTCACTACACAGAGGGACCCATGACATCTGCTAAGCTCTAGGATACATTAGTATATTATTAATATTTTAGACTTGAATAAGTTTTGCATACTATAATTTGTCGAGCAACCAGTGATTCTGAGATGACAATCGGTGCTCTAGCAGTGATTTTGAGGTTTTCCAATTTTTTCCAGAGCAAGTTATCCTGAATTTTGTCTGGCATTCAAATCTAAAATTTATTTTACAGTACTATATCCTAAAACAATAGTATTCCACTGAGGGGAATATTTAACTGATAATCACTTAATTTGCCTTCAGAGAATAATAAATTTAATAATAATAATGAAATAACAATTATTGTTCATTGTTTCTCAAAACAAAAAAACAAAAACAAAAAAACAAAAACAAAAAAAACTGACATTCTTTTGAATAAACCAGTGTAAACATTTAATATTTATTTATATTCTAAAATTTATTAACACTGGACCAGGAAGATAATTCACAACTTTCATCAATACTTTAAGAAACTCAAAATATCCCACAGTGCATCAATACTCTTTTCTAGTCTAATAGAAAAAAGTTGTACCATTATGTGCATTCTACAGGTTAAATCAACTAGACCAAAACTTCAGGGAACTCAATATATCCCACAATGCACTTCTAGTAGAGAGTAAGAAGAAAGAGACAGACCTGCTTCAGGCAGGACTCAGACTCAATGCTCTGGAAGAATGTAATAACAACTTACAACAGGTTTGTACCAATGAATGCAGAGGAGTGGGTGATTATTAGCCGACCAGGGGCGTAGGCAGGGGGGGACAGGGCCACCATTTTGTGGCAACAAAATGGCGGCTTTTTAGAATTTATTTTCCAAAATTTCTCCTTTCCCCTTTCTTTCATAAGAAATGAAATGTAAAATGTAATGCCAGTTTTTTTTTTGATTTTTTTTATGGGTTCCTTGTTTCGTGGGCAGAAACAAAAATATTAATAATGTGTCCCCCCCCCCCCCTAAATTGGGACCCTCTGCAGACTGATTGTATCTAGCGTTTAGTATGGCTCATTCTATTTTTCATGTACTAGGTAAATAAGAAGATTTTGAATGAACAGAAACTAGCCCAGAAACAAATAGATCAACTGTTGTCTGACCAAAAGGTGCTCCAAACAGAAAAACAACAAGCAAATGGGGAAACTGCAACAGTTTTACAGGTACTGTATGATGAAGATACTGTAAAGCTCTGAAAATATCGACATCAGAAGGGGTTTAATAGAGGGTCAGGAGAACGAGCACTCTACTGGTATTAATGAGCAAAATTCTCCAGGCTTAAACTACATGTACCATTAAATTGATTTTATAGTTTTTTATAGTTTTATAATTTGTTAAGTATCCAATTGAACTAACTTGTTAAGTATTCACTTACTGACTTGCCAGCTATTTTATGACCTTCTATCATTTCAAAACTTAATAAAACCCCTGTTATATGACACCCACTCACACATTAATATGGATACAACTCGAGCAAAGAATCTTATTCTCAAGAGAACAACACGTCTGAAATGGGAAAACATTACGCCAAAGCCGAGGAGGTATACATAGGGCTACTGAAAAATTTGAAAGAATGTGACAGCCTTTCAACAATTCATTTTTGGTTTTAAAATTGCTAACTTGGTGTTTTGATAGGAGAACAAAAGACTAGCCGATGAGATTGCTACATTAAACACCAGGTGTACTGAACTCAATGCTCAACTTTGGCACCAAAATACAGGCCACAGAAAACTGATACAAGAATTAGAAGAACTCAAAATGGTAACATTGTTAGAGACCTGGCAATGAACTTTACTCACTTGTGATGTCAAGTTCAGGAATTACTGTGGTTTTCGATATTCTGTGAACTCAGTTAAGTTGCAATCCGCCTGATGAAATTTGGCTTTTCGCTGCTGTCAATCAAAAATAATATTCAGTCGGTATCTTTTATATTTTTGACTGGCGGCAATAAAAATCAATTTCACAACAGCGGTTGTCAAGTCTGAGTTCGCAGAATATCGAAAACTGCAGTAATTAAAGCCAGGGCTAAAAATAACAGGTGGTCATTAGAAAGTGTCCGGTCAGAACTAGGACTTGTCCATTCAAATCTAAGTTGCTTTGCTGGTCATTTTGACCAGAGTAATGATGTGCTATAAATGAGGTATATAACCAAGCTAAAACTAATTTGGGTGGTCATCATGACTGGTGAATGACCACCTTAGACAGGGTCCGGAAGAGTTTTCACAGGAGCCGGGAAACTGATAAAATGTAGAATGGGATCCAATATGTTGAATGTGGTTATGGCTTTCAGTTGTTGCGGGACGCTGGATTTGGGGGGAAATAGCTGGTGATTTGGGATCCGGATCCCCCTTCCAGACCCTGCCTAGAGGCAATCCAACCTTGATTTCCTTTTTAAGTTCTGTAATTGTTTTAAGTAACTTTCCTGTTAACTATACTTCAGGAGTATGAATTGAAATGCAACAGGGTGGGTCTGCTGGAAGAGGAGGTGAAGCAACAACAAGAAACATTTGAACTGTTGAACAATGAACAAGAAAACTCACTGAAAAGGAATATAGAACAGATATATCGAAACAAGGAAGCTCTTTATCTGGTAAGTGTCATTCACAAATGTCTGACATAATTTATAAAATTATTTATCTTCATTCTGATTGGTTGGAAGCAGGTGCTTCGTGACTACATGTAGCATGCCGCAAGCTTTCTATATTTCATTATTTATTTGTCTCATCATTGGTTATTTTTTTAATAGTATTAATTGGTATTTGGTAAAAAAAACTATTTAGCTGCATGTGCTGTGTGCATTCAATCATAAGGACTTTGGGATATTTGGCAGAATACTCGAGTAGTGTAAGAAGCATTGTGCTATGTCATATTTTTTTAAATCGCATATTTATTATTATTAAAGTGGGTCTCTTTTATCACTATGTATTTTAGGATAAAATACGAAAACTGGCTGAGAACAAGGACATGCTACAAAGAAGATGTCAAGACCTACTTCAGGTGAGATGAAGGTTTTCCCATTGAATACCAATGAAATTGTCTTCCCTTGAGTATTATTCCTTTTTTACTATGGATTTAATCTTATTGAGGCTTTGCATTATCATGACAGCCATGACAGCGGACACGACAACTTTTTCCCCTGGGAATCTTAATTCTTTCTCATGTAAATCAGATATATTCAATTTATTGTTCCTGCCTCCTGTCATAGCTGCCATCAGTGCAAAGCCTCTATTCTAACTTATTTTCAAAAGAATAATGATGGGCAGTGTTTGCTGGTAATATAGGACGTTCATGACAATTTGTTCATTTAGCTGATCAGATTATTACCAAACAATATTTTTTATTTATAGAAAAATATGCAGCTGGAAAATGGTTCTGAAGCCACAGAGTTTCCAAAGCCTGGTGCTGTAATCACAGACACTACGAAAGAAAAACAAACTGTGAGTTTTATGACCTGCTGACACATGTAGCTGATAATCGACTGACTCATGTTGGCCAATGCAAAGCAGGGGTGTAGGCAGGGGGGCTAAGGCTAGGGGGCAGCCCCCTCTCCCCCATTTGTGGCAATTTGAGAATTTACACAGCATTTTTCCAATTTTTTTTTATTTGTAAAGATAAAATGTAAAAAATAATGCCTATTTTTTGTTTTTTTCTTGGTTTGGTGTTTTGGGTCCTCGATCAATATGGTGTCGTTTTTGAATTTGGACCTCCCCCTTTGGAAAATCCTGGCTACACTCCTGCAAAACCAACTATTGGTTCGATGTTGTCCAACAGTCTGCCTTGGCCAAGTATTGGCTGACATGAAGCTGACTGTTGATCAATCTTCAGCCAATTGCTCAGCCAATGCACTAGAAAGTATGAAGTTTGGATAAGACAGGTACATGTCAGCTGCAATTTTATTGGATGGTATGTCTATTTATCAGGTTTCAAGTCTTTCAAGGCAGGTTGATCAACTGATGATAGAGAATTCAAATTTATCTGTAAAAAATTATGAAGTTGAGAGGTTAGTACAGGAAAGAAAAGGACTATCCATTCAAATAATATATCCATCCATCCATCCATCCATCCATCCATCCACCCACCCACCCACCCACCCACCCGTCCATCCATCCATCCATCCATCCATCCATCCATCCATCCATCATCTATCTATTTGTCCATTTACCCCCCCTCCCCCCATCCATCCATTCATTGATCAATACATCCATTCATTATTCTAGCAATCTTTCTCTGTTTCCTTCTAACTTTTGTTAAAACTATTTCAGCTTGAGAGAAGAACTTTCCCAAAGTCATGATGAACAAACCAGACTATTGGAACAACTTGAATCAATACATCAAGACCACACAAGGTATAGGCCGATCTTTATTTATAAGTTTTTTCTCATTAGCATAAAAAAATTTCAAGCTACAAGCAAACTGACTCCAACTCCAAGTTGCCACACAACCATACATTTCTTTGCAAATCATACAACTTTCAAAAACATTTTACTCCCAAAATATTGAACATATACTCTATAAGTTTTCAGTAGTTACTAAATAGGACATTCTCTTTTGATTTCTGGAGTCGGTTTGCTTGTAGCTTGCAATTTGTTTTATGCTAATGAGGAAAAAACGTAAACAAAGATCGGCCTATAGGCAAGATCTTTTGTGGGGGTCTGTTAGTATATACCAGGTACCCTAGTTGTCAGAGGTCCTCTTGCTCCAATGTCCCAGGAGGAGCAGGTGTCTTTGTTCCTTAGTCTGTCAGTATACACTCAATTGAAGAATTGTTGTCAGGTTCAGAAACATAGAACATAAAAGCTGAGACCGAAATGGCACATGGGAAATGACATAATTATATTATAATTTATTCATTTGCGCCATCCATGCAGTCGGTTTAAAATGCCAAACGCGTATTAAAAACAGTGGATGATGCCACGGGTTGCCGGTCACGGCATGCATCTAATTAACGTACTTCCCATGTGCCATTTCGGTCTCAGCTTCAATGTTCTATGTTTCTGAACCCAACAACGATTCTTAAATTGAGTGTATACCAGGCACCCTTAGCTGCCAGAGGTCCTCTTGCTCCAATGTCCCAGGAGGAGCAGGCATCTATGTTCCTCAGTCTGTCAGTATATACCAGGCACCTTAGTTGCCAGAGGTCCTCTTGCTCCTGTGTCTTAGGAGGGGTATAAACAAGGTGCATATTTTATTACTTTGTTGTAGAAAGAAAAGTCAGAGTATCACCGAGTTGCAAGAAAACCTCAAGCAAATCAGGAGGAAGATCGTGAGGTAATATCAACTGGACTGAATTACACTACAACTGCTTCTTGATCAAATGGAATTCATCCAGCTTTTGTTCCTCGTGCATGCTAATGTTGAAGTTGAATACTGAAGGCTGCATACTATATAGTGTATTCCAAGACCGAAGTGCATTGTGGGTCTCGTTAATTTGAAATAAAAAGTAAATATACAGCAATTAACTCTCTACATGTAGTTAGTATATTGTTTCAGATGGAATACACTAAAAATATAATAAATAATTATTATTAATTATACTTTAGACAATGCCCTTTGGTCTTGGAATGCACTATTCAGTATGCAGTATTCAGTATTCAACCTTTATGAAATAGCTGTATTTACATTTTATTCAAAACAGTTTTCTGTTTTAGATACTCTAATCAAATACACAAGGTACTGAGAAAACAAGAGAGAAGCGTAGGGAACCACGACACAAACAGTGTGGTTTCCAGCTTCTCAAGTGTTGTCTCAGTATTAGAGTGTGATATACGGAAAACCGTTTTATATTTCTCTTAAAACAAGAAGCGTAGAAATTAATGAAAAATATTTTTAAATTTTTTCCTATGAACGTTCAAATCAGAGCGCGTTTGATACTCTTGTCAAACCTGTTTTTTTACCAATCAGAGCGCACGTTATATCTAAATAGGGAATGCGCACGAGCACGAATCTCTAGCACAAAGCATGATGGGAAACCGAGTATTATACAAATTAGAACAAAGAAATCAATAGAATTATCACACAAAAAATTACTCTTATTTTCGTCTGTTGAAATACGTACAGTTTCATAGTAAATGTCGAAGGAAAAATTGTCAGAGGAATTTTTAGAGAAGCTGAAAAAACCGTAAGTACTCGGTTTACCATCATCCAATGTGCTCGTGCACATTGGATGTTATGTAGTCACCTTTAGTTTAAAAGCTGGTCTTATTCATAGCCTGGAGGAAGAGAAGTGTGATCTGATGTCAAACTTACAAGAGCTTCAACAAGACAGAGACTCGTGGAGTAAAGAAAAGAAAGAATTAATGCTGTCACTTGCTGAACTCAACGCAGAAAATAGCAAGCTGAGAGATCAAATTAAAGAGTCAAGCAATCAGGTATTAAATGACTTTGCAATATTCCCAGGAGTGGATAAGAAGGAGGGACAAACAAGGAAGGATCGAGGGGGTGAATTGGGTTTTTTTTTTCATTTTATTAACTTTGCCTAGAATAAGCGTACCAAATTAACGGCTACAAAAAAGATTATGATTATGATTTTTATATGGCGGTCTTTTCTATATGGATATGTTCAAAGGCGCTTTACAATGAGTTATGAATGAGAAATAAGATGCAGGATGACCGTTACATTGTAGCCAATTACTGCGAGCTCAAGGATATAAGAAATCGAAGTAAAATCTGACTAAGATAAAGACATGAAAAGATCAAGGATTTAAACTAGAAACAACATGAGAGTTGTTTGCCTTGTGTCTACGACGCCATTTTATCAAAACTGCCTCAGGCCCGCCCCCTTGCATGACACACACCCCCCCCCCCCCCCCCCCCACGGTCAAACCCTATGCTTCTGGTGTTCTATTTCGCATGAAAATCATCTTTTGACTTAATAATCTATTTATTACCCGCGATGTTTTTCAGGCTTCTACTGAAGCTCTTTCTGATGAATTGAAGACCATCAAACAGGAGCTAGATAAATTACACAAGATGCTTCGATTAAAGGTATCGCTGCAATATGACTAATGTCAGTAGTAAGAACGTCGCCACCCGGTTGGCTCAGTTTGTTGCGCACTGGCCTGTTGTGCGGGAAGTCATGGGTTCAACATTCAGGGTCTTAAAATATCTGAGTATAGAAGGTGCTGTCTTCGCTTAAAAGATATCTGCAAACAGTTATTCTTTGACTGTGGCTGTATAACCACTTTAAATGGCCATCCCGTCTCTTTTATGAGCGTCATAGGGCCACAAGTAACACCCCTCTTAAAGTAAAGTTGGTTTGGTTTTACTTTGGTTCTACTTTATTATTTTCTTTCCAGTATACCCCTTGCAGCACGTAAGAAAGCAGCTCAATTCGGAGGATATAACAATAGGTTTCCAATTCTCAGGAGATTGAAATTCTTTTGTTTTAACCTCCAAATTTAGCTGCTTTGACGTCACATGCAAGGGTTCTATATGAAATATTAGGGACTTTAAGATTTGCAAAATCTACGACGGCGACGTCAACCGGAAGTGTAAATAATTTCTCTTTGGGGTTTTGTTCATTGGAGATTTCATTCAAAACATTGTCAGTAAAGTCAACTAATCCACAGGGAAGACAGACTTTGAAGGCGCGAAACCCCAAAGTGAAGTTATTTACACTTCCGGTAGACGTCGCTGTCGCAGATTTTGTAAATCTTAAAGTCCCTATATTTGGGGTCCAACCACATGACTCAAAAATCCCTTGAGCTTGTTATTTAATTAACGACGAAAAAGCCGCCATTTTGATTGATCTATCAAGAGAAGCTAATAAACAATGCTTCGTTATCGTCAACCAAGATGGCGGCTATGACGTAACATGTACCCCAAGAATGTCTAATTGTCTAATTGTCAAAGATTCATAAACATGTTTGTATGTCAGGATGAAGAGTTGGAGACACAGACTAGTAAACTACAGGATAAACATACTCAGGTAAGAGAGATATTTTTGTTAGGCGTAGTGTCGTAGTGGGAGTCCCAGAGTTGGTGAGAATAGCTGGCACAGGAACCCCATCAGCTCTTGAGGTCCATGAAAGGCATGACTAACTTACAGCCAATTGAATAAAGGTTTTGCACCATCACCTGTCCATGCCTATGATATAGCTTGGGATACCTGTGGCTAGATAGCAGAACAATAACATCACTTTTCTCCTGGAAACTGAATTCTTTCTCGTGTAAAACGATTGTATTGTTCCTGCCATCTAACATGGCTGTCGTCACGTGGTGGTGCAAAACCTCTATTAAAATTGCCCTATTTCATAATGACGTCACGGTTTGTTTACATCGGCTAAAATGATAGAAATTTCAAGGCTAAATGTAAGCTTAATTCTCTTCTTTCGAGATATTTAGCGTAATATTTATTATAAAATAACTGTTATGAATGTCGCGTTCTGATTGGCTTGGAGCGCGTGCTTCATGAGAGCACGTCTGCACGCGCGCGCACTTTCCGTTGCGTCATTCCTATCTATTATTGTAATTCGTATTTTATAAAAGAAATAAAAAACTTGCTTGCTGTGCTGTGTGCCGTTATAAAGCACTTGGGGATTGGCAGAACACTCGAGAAGTGTCAAGAAGTATTCCGCTACGCGTCGTGCTTCTCCTAACATTTCTCTCGTGTTCTGCCAAACCCCGTGTGCTTTACGACTGCACACGGCACGCGCGCGCGTTTTCTATTTCTTCAGTTGTTCTTGCCTTCAACAGCTCATAAACCAAATTTCATTGTGATTTAAGATGTGTTGTTGTCATTCCATCCCCCTCCAGCGACCATGATCCCTAGCGTTAAAACAATAGTTTGTTTTGATGTGACGTCATTATGAAATAGGGCAATTTAACTCGTTATTTTTTTCTGAGGGAGAAAAGCCAAAGAACGGAAAACAACCTTCGAATGTAGGGAGAGACCTAACAAACTCTACTCACATGTGATGCTGAGTCCAGGAATCAAACCCAATTTAGACCCAGGAGAAAAACCCTTGAATCAAGAGAGAGACCTAACAAACTCTACTCACATGTGATGCTGAGTCCAGAAATCAAACCCGAGAGGTGAGAGGCGAGTGTACTACCGCTACACCACCCTTGATTCCTTAAAACCGTAAACAGTTACATTACCTTACCATTTAGTTCCTCTGTTGATAATATAAAGAAAGCTAACTTCGTTCTAAACGTATCTTTGAATCGTTTTTTCAGTCAACAAACTGAAGAAGATCGACAACTACTAAACAAAATAAACGAGTTCTTTAAAAGAGGTGAAAATGACTTAAATACATTAAAACACTCAATATCACTCAATAAAATCCTGCTTGGAAAAAATAAAGATATATATATAAATTAATAATTAATTTGTAAAAGAAGAAAAAATCACACTTTAAACCCACAATAAAGTGATACCTCTATTAAGCGGACAGCTTGCTTCGCGATCCCGAAATTTTATTTCCATATTTACGATAAAACAGACCTCTATTGAGGGGACACCCCTTATTAAGCGCACGCAAGGCAAGGTCCTGGTGTTCATCTTAGTTTGACATCTCCCTTAAAACAGTCCCAAAATTCACTGTACACCGTTTATTAAGAGGACAGTCCGGACAGTCCCTGAGGTGTCGGCTAATAGAGGTACCACTGTATTTACAGTAAAACAAACCTCTATTGAGCAGACACCGTTTACTTTAAGAGGACAGTCCGGACAGTCCCCGAGGTGTCAGCTAATAGAGGTACCACTGTATTTACAGTAAAACAAACCTCTATTGAGCAGACAGCGTTTATTAAGAGGACAGTCCGGACAGTCCCCGAGGTGTCGGCTAATAAAGGTACCACTGTAGTCTTTATTGTAGGGCATATATAAGCATGTTAAAGATATTAAAATTTATATAAATTTTCTTAAAATTTCATTAAATAAAGAAAATGAACATTAACGTACCTCCCGTAAAGTCTTAGATGTCTTGTCGTTCGTGTATGACCGACTAGAGCAGAACCTTCTTATTCTCGAGGCAATTGGTGGGGTGATATTCATTTTTAAACAAGTTTGCTGCAAATTTCCTAGCCCTTCCCCAATTATGATAATGCCTTCCATAAGAATGTATCATGACGTATGGGATTTCCCCTCGTCTAACATTCAGTAATATTATTTCAGTTGAACAGATTGAATAAGGAAAATACGCAGTTGAAGAAGAGCTTTGCTGACATTGCAAGTAAGACCTCAGCGAGGTTAGTAGTATTTCTAGTTATGGTTTTAGCATCATGTGCATCATAATCATTAACACCATCGTCGTCATCATCATCATCATCATCATTGTCAGTGTTAGGGCTATCGGCATCATAATTCTCGCCTACCGTCATCACTATGATCCTCATCATTACACCATCATCGATCATCCTCATCATTATCATCAGAGTCAAAGTCCTCATTCTCACTCACCATCATCATCATCACCGGCATCATCTCTTTCAGACTTAAGTCTATAGGGATATGGATATCGCTATTGTCGTCATCATCATCATCGAAATCTTCATCCTTACCCATCATCATCATCATCATCAACGGCGTCATCTCTAACAAATTAGATCTATAAGAATATAGATATCGCCATTGTCATCATCATCATCATCAAAGTCATCATCCTTACCCAACGTCATCATCATCATCATCATCATCACCGGCATCATCTCTTTCAGACTTAAGTCTATAGGGATATGGATATCACTAATGTCGTCATCATCATCATCGAAATCTTCATCCTTACCCATCATCATCATCATCATCACCGGCGCCTTCTCTAACAAATTAGATCTATAGGAATATAGATATCGCCATTGTCATCATCATCATCGTCAAAGTCTTCATCCTTACCCAACGTCATCATCATCATCATCATCATCACCGGCGTCATCTCTATCAAATTAGATCTATAGGGATATTGATATCGCTTTTGTCATCATCATCATAATCAAAGTCTTCATCCTTATCAACCGTCATCATCATCATCATCACCGGCATCATCTCTATAGGTCTATAGGGATATCCCCATTGCCATCATCATCGTCTTAATCAACTGTTCATATATTTTTGTCTTACAGGAACCTCGTAATATCAACTCTACGAGACCAGCTTGAAGAACAAACCCAAAGAATCAACGAACTAGAACACGAACTTGTCTCTAAAAACCACCAGGTGCAGTAGCTTGCTTATTTTGAATAGTCTTGATGATATGTATAATTTGTTTCCTTTGGATATATGTAGCGGCACCAGCTTTTGCCAGTGGTATTTTCCAGGAGAATCTGAAGGCGCGATTTACATTGAACAATTTTCTCTGCAACTTGTCTCGCAACAGCGTTGCGACACAAGTTGCAAGAGTGTTTATACTGTGCAACGGAGACTTGATATTGGCCAAAAGTAGAAACGAATTCTGCTTTTCGCAACGATTGCTGCAACTTGTCTAGCAACATTTTTTGAAATTGCGCTGTGGGGTACACGCCGCAATGCTCCATGCAAGTTGTGACGCAACGCCGTTGCGAGACAAGTTGCAAAGGAATTTGGTCCGTGTAATCGCGCCTTTACTACAGAGGTTTTCACAGAAGCCCGGTTCTTATGGGCAGAACAATAGAAATTTCCCTATCTGGGAAATAAAGTAAAATCTCTTTTTTGCAAAAACATTACATTGGCCTTGAACTTCAACAACACAATTTCTTTGTAAGTTGCAGAGCAAATGTTGGTCTGAGGTAGTAGAGTGCATACCATATGTCCGTGAAAAACTTCAAGAAATTGCACAAATGAGACAGCAAACATACAGTAGACCTCAGTAGACCGTAGACCTCAGTAGACCGTAGACCTCAGTAGACCGTAGACCTCAGTAGACCGTAGACCTACAAAACCTTGCACTTTCGTTAGTTACCTTTTTCACGGACATATGGTACGCACTCTACTACCTCTGAGCGGAATAGATTTTATATATTGAAAAGAGGAGAGCTTCTACCTCATTGAGCAAAGAAAATTTGTTGCGCGCAAAATAATGATGCGGCAACAAGCATTCGCTCTGCAACTTGCCACGCTATAATGCTGCGTGACAAGTCACACATCATTGTCACTCTTTCCTTTTATTGTGTAGTATGAAGAACTGCGTGACAAGTCACACAACATTGTCACTCTTTCCTTTTATCGTGTAGTATGAAGAACTGCGTGACAAGTCACACAACATTGTCACTCTTTCCTTTTATCGTGTAGTATGAAGAACTGCGTGACAAGTCACACAACATTGTCACTCTTTCCTTTTATCGTGTAGTATGAAGAACTGCGTGACAAGTCACACAACATTGTCACTCTTTCCTTTTACTGTGTAGTATGAAGAACTGCGTGACAAGTCACACAACATTGTCACTCTTTCCTTTTATTGTGTAGTATGAAGAACTGCGTGACAAGTCACACAACATTGTCACTCTTTCCTTTTATCGTGTAGTATGAAGAACTGCGTGACAAGTCACACAACATTGTCACTCTTTCCTTTTATCGTGTAGTATGAAGATCTGAATACCCGTTACTCCAAGCTGGAAATAGAATTATGTCAGCCAAGCCCCAAAGCCATGAGATGGATTAATAGTGAGAGGAATACCTTAGAGGCTGAGAGGGACTTATTTAAGGCAAGTGTAGACCATCAGATCTGCACATTACGACATCAACACCTTATGAACCCCCTTATAAACCGGCCATCTTGAAACACAAGGCATTGTGGGTCGCTAGGGGCAAATAAACAAAGCTTTGTAAAATAATGGTTGACATTTACGGTTCATAACAATACAATTTGACAAAAGATGAACTTAAAAAGTACAGAAGAGGAAATATCTCAAATAACGTAGGGTCGTCATTTCAGCATATTCGTTTTGTTTTGCCCCCTGGAGCGACCCATAATGCCTTGCGATTCAAGATGGCCGCCGCATCGTCGAAATAGTCCATTCTCACTCTGGGTGTCATAACAAAAGACTTCCCTTCTTTTGAGAATTGTAATCTCTCTTGATGTAAATATTTTTCATTGTTTTAATCCCCAAGTAAAGATTTACTGGCAAGGGGTCTATAAGGTTTGATCAGGGATAGATGTTGTAACGTGCTGATCTGGTTATCGTGTTTTAGTGGTTAAATAAGAAATACTGTATGGTTTCATTGTATTTGCTACAAGACCATACAACATTCTTCCATACCAAATTCTGATGGAATCTTTATTAATTTTTAGATTCAAGTTTTTGAATTAAAATTCAGATTAAATGAGTGTGAATCCAAGGTGAGTCGTACAACAGTTTTATGTTCGAGTGTCAATAAAAAATCTATGTCAACATCATTTGAACCAATCACAGCGCGTGATATAACTCCTCATCCAATCAGAATGCTCGAACATTGTGCTGTCACAGTGACGGCGCAGCACGTCTGCACCCTAATAATCATCGTCATCATCAGCAGCAGCAGCATCACCATCATTATCATCATCATTATCATCACCATCATTATCGTCATCATCATCACCATCAGCAGCAGCATCTTTATCATCATCATCGTCATCATAATACCCTGAGTCCTTTACGTCTATTCCTTTTATTACTTCTTTTACACCTTTCATCATGTTGCAGAATGGTGACGCAGAGGAAATGCTTTCCTTGGAGTCTACAAACACAGACTTGAGTGTTCGGCGAAAGTCTGATGGATGCCTTACAAGGTTAGCCGGACAATTCGTTCTTGTGTTTAGTTTTTTTCTTATTCAGTTCTTTTTGTTTTTTGTTTTTTGTTTTTTTTTTTGGCTGTTTTTTTTTCCCCACGCGCTTTGGAATAGGTGATTGTCAATCATTTGCCAGACGGAGTCAAATAATAAAACAGGGGCGGCGGAACCGGGGGGGGGGGCACGAATTTTTTGGGGGGCCTGCCCCCCCCCCCCCCAAAAAAATTCGTTCACATGAAATATAATGCATAGATTCGCTTTTTAATACTGTTATTAAGTTATTGTTGTGATTTTTTGCTGTGCCCCCATAGATTTTTTGCAGTGCCCCCCCTCCCAAAGATTTTCAGCTTCCGCCGCCCCTGTAAAAGACACGGCAGTTGAAATAACACAAGAGACTGATTAATTCTTTTGTTAAATTGAACCAATATGGCGGCTGTGAAAACCAGCAATCGACTCTAGCATCTATCGTACAACTTTAACTTTGTTTTAGTACAAATCATTTACGAAAGTCAATTGTAATGTAAAGAGTGTGCAGCTTGAACAATGTTTTGAAATCCCACGGACTTATAATGGTATCTGTAAATAGCTGACTTATAAACAAGGCTAAGCCTATACAAATGAGTCTGTAGTCTTCAGAAACAGCGGTATGCATTGAATACGAGACTTGTTCAAAGCTGTGCTTCTTCAGAGCACGGAGCATGTCATGCAAGAAAAACTATAATAAAAACCAATCTCGTACCCAGAGCCTGCGCTTCTTCTGGCCTGCGGCGAAGAACGAATGTTCTGGCATAATCCATAACTCTTTTTGAAAGCATGATTTTCATTGATTATATTTCACTTCCGGCAAATTGCGCCAAAAAATGGATTATGCCAGAGATCTCGTTATTCGCCGCAGGCCAGAAGAAACGCAGGCTCTGGGCACGAGATTGAATAAAAACTAGAACATAAGCTCTACCCCACCCCCCACCTTCCATCCCCATATAACAAACCAATTGGACGATCCATTCCTTTTACTAGGCGAATCAGTAGCCATCATGGTCGCCTGTCCAAAAATGTTGATGGAGTACGCGCTTTGAAGCAAGAAAACACGAAACTGAAGGTCAGGCTGGACGAACTTGTCGCGGAAAGAAACTCAGTACTCCAGGATTCTGAAGACCTTATAGAAGGAATGCAGGTGGGGTTTATATCATAACACTGTCATAAGAATCTCATAAGAAATTCCGCTGCAGGATGTTATAGATGCAGAAGTGCCGGCAGAAGCATTCCTTCAATACTTTTAAGCGAAGATATAACTAGCTAAAAACTAGTGTGAGCTGCGTCGGTGTTTCTAATGAAACAGTAATGATAAAAAGGTAAATTATACACCGTGAAAAGATGAAAAAACTGACGTTTCGGACTGACGTTTCAGACGCTAGTCTTATTCTATCATATAAACACTCCTTTCTACCACCTTTTTCTCTTTTACTCCCACGAAGGACTAGCTTCCGAAACGTCAGTAAGTTTTTCCATCTTTTCACGGCGTATAATTTACCTTTTTATCAGTACTTTTAAGAGAGTTAATTTAAAAATTGTGCGCATACGCACTGTTTCTCCTGTTGGCCCTGTGGTTACGCTAAACGATTGATATTAGTGATCAAGCATAACGAATCTAGGTCTGTTTTAAGAGGTCATTAAAGGTCTTACCATGAGTGGCAGCGCATCAGTAACACCACCAGTGCTTCCTAAAATTAAAAGCATGGTTTTCTTTGACAGCAACTGAAAGAAGCCTTCGAGGACGAAATAGAAAGAAGACTTGAGAAAGTAAAGCTGAATTGTGACAATGGCTAGACACAAGGCGTTCAATCAGAAGGTATAATACTTGATACTTGATATTGTTTTGCCCTCCAAATTGAGCTGCATTCCGATGTGCTGCAAGGAGTCTACACGTCTTGATGCTACAAGTACAAGAATCCTCTTCAAATATGACCAAATCCACTTGTGCGTAATGTTTTCCCATTTCAGATCATATGTCATTTCCTAGAGTATCATGAAATGGAAAAACATTACGCACAAGTGGATTTGGTCTATTTTAGGGACGAATGAGACGCCATCTTGGAAATAAGTCCCCTAAAGCAGTCCCACAATGTACTGCAAAGCCAACTCGGACTATTTTTTTCCTCAACCTCGGATTGGCTAATATAAAAAGACACCCTGACAGCTTTGCAGTCTATACATTTTCCAATAGTTGCCCCCTCGGCATCCCATAATGTCTTGATTACGACGATAGAATTCAAAATGGCCGTCGTATCGGTACAAATGTTTATTAAGTGTATCATGCAATGATTGTACAGATTGGTATTCTCTTCCTTGTTTTACGGTGCAACTACTGTGACCGGGGCCAGTTAGACAAGAAAACCAATTGGAATGTAGAATCCATTCTCATCAAACCCCCTGTGATCATCCCCTCTGATGTCATCGACGAATGTTTTGACAAGTTTGCAGCAATTCTTAAAGAGGTAGAAATAGAGTTTCAGAAGCCGAGCATCCTGTACAGTGAATTGACCGAGAATGGCGAGAAACCTTCCCTCACAACACGGATTAGAAATACCCCTCCCGACAACAAGTGTAAATACATCGAGGCTCTCCTTGCCGAAGTCAATCATTCCCTTTCTGTAAGGAAGGCTGACGCTGGAGAACAAGAGGTGAATGTCAAGCTACTTCGCCGAGCGGGGATCCCAGCTGCCGAGGTGTACAAGTCAACAGACGGGTCCCTCGAGTATATCTACCAACCTGGTGTCCCTATGGACAAATTCATGGCAAGTAATCCTAACGACCTGCCGGTGATTAACGGTCTCGTTTTGTTGCACCAGCGGTACGTCGAAATGGCTCATGACGCAGGACTCAGTGTCCCAGATCGTTGCCCTGGCAATGCTATTGTCAGCGGTGTTTCCATAGCTGCTCTGATGGACTTTGATCTGGTTTATAAAACTAGTGACGATGATCAAGATCTATTGTTTGCCTTCGAGGAGGTTTTCTCTACCTTCCAGTGCGTTGCATGGATCAAGGATGCTTCTCTTCAACAGGATCTTTCAAACCGACTGTGCTTTGCTGTTATGGACAGGTACGGTGCGCTGGTGCCTCACATTTGGTCTGGAATGACCAAATACTACAGCAGTCCGTCGAGGCAGGAGTCTTTGACGCGTCACGATTGTATGCGAGCGATTGAAGCAATGTCCAGGTCCTTCAGTAACCTACAGTGTGGAATAAAGAATGGTAGATGAACACGAACAATTTGAACAATCTTACAGACCACCTAGACAGTAATACATAATATTTTTTCCTAATAATACTAGGGTGTAGGAAGCTTCTTCATTAACTCTTTGGGTTGTATTCCTGCACTCTACCACCATAATAATTTACCCTTATGTTTTTTCATGTATTATTTTATATTGTTGTAAGTGGAAATAAAAAACCTTGAACCTTGAAGTAGATATGAAGTACCAATTCTACGCCATGTGGATCGTGGATCAACCCCCCACCCCCATCAGGGTTTTTACAGAGGTGACGTAACGGCTATTCTAAGTGAGGTTCCAGTGAGGTAGGGGGAGGGGTGATCTACATCCAACCATCATGGGAAGACCGGCCGACCGCCCGAGTAGAAGTTCTGATCGAAATCGGGGCCTGGAAAGGTTTGGGGAAGGTGTTTTAAAACACAAATCAAAATCCTTTGTTTAAAAAACGAAGTTTTTGAATTAATGAGCTGACTTCCTTTGTTGGAATGACATGTTTAATTAGCAGACTTAAATAAGAAGCTGTACTTATGTTTTAATTGGTTTATATCGCCTAAACCGCCTTTGTCAGAATCACTGACTAATGTTTAGTTGGCAGGAAGCTTTTGTTGGAGAAGATTAAATCCTGTGTTTCGGCGACTGGTGGTTAGGAGTTACGAATTAATGAGTCTAGCCTTTAGAAGTCATTTTAAGGACTATAAAATCGAAAAATTTCAGACTTTTAGTCACTACAAGCGAACCTTTGAAGAGTGTGGATCAAAACAAGCAAGTAAGTAAAAGGATGGCTTTTCACTGCGACGCATGCGACAAGTCCTTTACAGAAGAGACGAACTTAGTAAGGCACAAAAAGGCTATTCACAGTGGGCGATTATTCACCTGTGAACGATGCGGGAAACAGTTTAATCGGAAGGATGCCCTAAAAAGACATGAACAAGTCTGCGGAGGTGGCTCTTCAAAACGGAAAGTAGAGGAAAAAGAAAACGCCCCACCGATGAAAAAACAGAAGACAATGACCGAGGCAGAAATTATTGAATACGAGGTGAATATAATTCATAATCTAATTTTTGTTATAATCATGTAAACCACAGAATATGTCAATACCTCTACTAACCATAAGATACATAGTTTTTCAAGTCGTCTTATATACCAATTTTTTCGATTTCAGTTAGCAAACATACCGGCGGAGATGTATGAAGAATACGACGGAGAAATTCTGGGGGATAATGAAGTGGTAGGTAAGCCTCTATTATCTTCATATCGGATCTTTGTAGAGTAACTTTTTCTAAGAACTAATTCTTTTCTCTAGGATGATGTACAAATAGGTGGTGGAGAGACTGAAGAATGCGCGCTTGGTGGAAATGTGACCACGTTTAAATATAAACCCAACAAGAATGAAAAATATGATCTGTTGCTCACCCTGCGAGGAAAACGAAAGACCATCATCAAAAAACTGAAAACCCTGCTCAAAAAACATCGCGGGATCAAGTGGTTTCTGTGTGTTAAGGTGAAGATGGTTAAAACGAGCCCCGACGGTCAGGACCAGATCTCAACCCCCCATTTTCGCACCAAATGCTACACTACAGTCAATGATACAGAAATTGAAAAAAACTACGTGCATGGAATGGAAAAGATCAAGAACTCTTTCATGGAATACCAGAGAGAAGGGTCTGGATGGTTATTGGAAGAGGTAATTAAATTGCACCATCGTTATAGCACAAAGGGGATCACTCGACCGGCGATGATTTTCTGCTGTATGTACATACATTAAAACTGTATATCACCGCTTAATAAAGTATTGTTGCTATCATAGGTGTTGGAAATCGATTTAGGAGTCGCTGCTTACACTCCTCTCGAGGGATCGAGTTACATACCTCTACCCAAGAAGATCAAAGACAAGAAAGCGGTGCTCAACATTCAAAATGAAGATGAAAAATGCTTTTTATGGTCAGTACTAGCGGCGAAACACCCCACTCACTGGAGCCATCACGCAAACCGCGTCAACAATTATCAAAGGTATGAAGCTGAACTAAATATGTCAGGAATCGAGTACCCCGTTAAGATCAATCAAGTGAAAAAATTCGAGAACCAGAATAGAGAAATTAGTATCAATGTCTTTGGGTATGAAAATAAAGAGCTATTTCCCCTTTACATTACGAAAGAGAAGAAAGAATTACATGTGAATTTGTTACTGTTTTCTCAAGATGACACGCGTCACTACTGTTTAATCAGGGATTTAAGTAGATTGTTGGATAGTATGAGTAGAGATGGGCATAGAAAGTACCATTGTATGTATTGTTGGCATGGCTTTGTCAGGCGAGATTTGTTAGAAGATCACGAACCTCACTGTAGAAAACACGGACCCCAGAAAATCCGACTGCCTGACGAAGACCATACAACACTGTCATACAATGACGTACAAAAACAACTGAAAGTACCTTTTATCATTTATGCAGATTTCGAATCGATTTTAGTGAATTGTGATGATACAGAATTAGACCCTAGTACAAGTTTTACACAAAAAACGCAACATCATATACCCAGTGGGTTTTGTTACAATGTAGTATCTACTGTCGAGCAATATTGCTTCCCGCCTGTTCTCTATCGCGGAGAAGATTGTGTCGATAAGTTTTTAGACTGTTTGATTGAAGAACGAAAGCAGATAGGGGAAATCTTGAAGATGGTAGTACCCATGGACATTAGTGAAGAACAGGAGCGGGAGTTTCAGGCAGCAACCCTTTGTCACATTTGTAATGAGGAATTGGGTGCGGACAGGGTAAGGGATCATGATCATTTGACAGGGGTGTACAGGGGGGGCGGCCCACAATGACTGTAACTTGAATTATAAGTTTACAGGAAAGATACCCGTTGTTCTTCACAATCTTCGTGGGTACGACTCACATTTAATTCTACAAAAACTCGGAAAAATCAAGGGGGAGAATATTAGTTGTATACCCAATAATACGGAAAAGTATATTTCATTTTCAGTTGGGGATTTAGTATTCATAGACTCACTTCAGTTTTTGAATAGCTCACTAGAGAAATTAGTAATGAATCTAAGTAAGGAAGGAGATGATAAGTTTAAGACCCTGAAGAAGTATGTGGAGAGTGAGAAGGTATCTCTCTTGTTGAGGAAGGGGGTGTACCCCTATGAATACATGAATAGTTTTGGCAAGTTTGAAGAAACCTGTTTACCCCGTATCGATTGCTTTTATAGTTCGTTGATGGGTAGCACGATTTCACAAGCAGACTACGAACATGCACAGAATGTATTTAGAGAATTTCAGTGTAGGAATCTAGGAGACTACCACGACTTGTATTTGAAATCGGACGTTTTACTGTTAGCAGATGTGTTTGAAAACTTTAGAGAAGTTTGTCTGGAGTACTACCAACTCGACCCAGGTCATTTTTACACCTCTCCCGGTCTTTCTTGGTTAGCATGTTTAAAGATGACTGGCGTGGAGTTGGAATTACTCACAGACCCCGATATGTATCTGTTTTTGGAGGAAGGGTTAAGGGGTGGGATTTCGATGATTACACATCGATTTGCAAGAGCGAATAATCGCTATGTAGAAGGTTATAACCCAGAATTAGAAAATAATTATATCATGTATCTCGACGCAAACAATCTCTACGGTTGGGCTATGTCTGAAGCGCTCCCTGTTAACAACTTTGGATGGTTGAGTGACCCGGAAGTGGACGAACTTCGCGAGAACCTCATGACCATCCCTGTAGACGGAGGTGAAGGATATATACTGGAAGTGGACCTCAGCTACCCCAAAGAACTACACGATTTTCATAATGACTACCCCCTAGCACCAGAAAGGCGAAAGGTAACAGAGGAAATGCTCTCTCCCTACTGTCAGCAACTTCTTGAGGACCTGAACCTTGGCGGTGCTCCCACAGACAAACTGGTACCTAACTTGAACGATAAGACGAAGTACGTTCTTCATTACCGCAACCTGAAACAGTACTTGTCACGGGGTATGAAACTGGAAAAAGTACACCGAGTGTTGGGGTTTGACCAATCTCCCTGGCTAAAGAAATACATCGACTTCAATACCGAAAAACGGAAAAATGCAAGAAATGACTTTGAAAAAGACTTTTTCAAGTTGATGAACAACAGCGTGTTTGGCAAGACCATGGAGAACTTGAGAAAGCGAGTGAATGTCAAACTGATCAACACGGAAAAGCAGCTCAAAAAACTGACAGCATCACCCCTCTTTGACTACTTCAGAATCTTTGATGAAAACTTGGTGGCAGTCAACATGAAGAAACCATCACTTTATTTAAATAGACCTATTTACATCGGGTTCAGTATTTTAGAATTGTCTAAAACCCTGATGTACGACTTTCATTATAATTACATCAAGCAGAAATACAGTACCCAGGCAACCCTACTGTTTACAGACACAGATTCCCTGTGTTATAACATCAAGACAGAGGACATCTACCAAGATATGTTTCAAGACCTTGACCTATTTGACACCTCAGAGTACCCTAGAGACCACACCCTCTATAGTACAACAAACAAGAAGGTGATTGGTAAGATGAAGGACGAGACCCATGGGCTACCCATCAAAGAGTTTGTGGGTCTACGACCAAAAAATGTACTCTCTTCTCTACGCTGAGGATGGCCGTGAGGTTGAGGAAAAAACTGCTAAGGGAATTGCGAAACAGGTGACGAAGCGGGATATCAGACATACCCACTATAGAGATTGTTTGCTTAAGCGAAAGAGAACCATGGCTAACATGAAACAAATACGTAGCTATAAGCATCAAGTATTTACAATAAACCTAAACAAAGTGGGTCTTAGCCCCTATGATGATAAGCGCTACATCTTAGAGGATGGGGTGACTACTATAGCTCATGGTCATTACAAGACCAATGTAATATAATGGTACATTTATGATTGATACGTGTAAATAAACAATTGTAAAGTACAAAGTGATGTCTATTGTCTCTCGCACGCTTCAGCCTTCATACAGATGTAGCCGCATAAATTTCGATCTCACTACCACTAGATTCACTGCTTGCACTACGGAAGGGTCTTGTTTCCTCAAGTGTGTAGAGTTCTAGAGGAGGGTCGATGAGGGGATGAGGGTTATGTAATTTCCAAAGATGATGAATAATGCTAGAAATGATGATTACCACCACGATGATGAGCACGGTTCCCACAACAACATAGATGTATAATGTTTCTGACATAACTTTAGAGCTTTTTGGTCTTGAAAACGGAGAGGGTGTGTTGTATTTAGATTTGTGAACTGAAGATGACTGTACAGTACATGAAGAGCTTAGGGTGGGTTGAACTATATTGATGGTTGTTTTCTGGTTGGATGTACTTGGGATGGTGGAAAGAAATACCACAGGAGATTGAGTGTTTGAATTCAGACTTGAATAGGATTGTGAAGATGTAACTATGTATGAAGGACTTGTAATTGGATTTGATGATGTAGGTGAAATCATATTTATCGACGAGATGGAGTTTGTGAAGGCGCTTGATGGTGTGGTAGAAATACAATCTGTTTTGAAAGTCAAGAAAACCGGGAACTTCTGATTAGAAAACATAAGACAATCCAAAGGATTACCTCTTAGATCGATGAATGTGATGTTGGAGTTTTGGAGGCTGGAAGTATTGTTTAAGTAGATAATATGATTGTCTCTTAGAGAAATGCTTGAATACTTGTCCAGTGTTTGAAAACTTGGAAGTTTTGCCAGGCTTAATCCGGAACAGTCAATCAGACCAAGACTTGGTAGACAGATGCACCTTTCATAACAATCACTTCCAGCCTGCGCTGGGATAGCAAATACCAACAAGGGGGCTAAAAACAGCATATTGAGTGTGTCTTGCTTTCCCACACTTAGTGATAAAGTTTACCGAAAGTATGTAAGCCGAGTAGTCATTCATCTTCATAAAAACATGTCAATCAATTTTAAGTTAGAGATACCGATCTGATAAGAGCCTTTGTTATTTTTATTTAGAGTTTTTAAAAACATGTCCCGGTGGTCTCAAATTGTCCCTATGATAGTACTAAATTGTCCCTGTCTTAACAGTTAAAATGTCCCCGTTTTATCAAACTGTCCCTGTAATTTCAAAATGTCCCGGTTATCAAACTTAAACAAAAAGTAAAAATAAAAAATAAAAAATTATAACATATAAAATGTCATGTCCCCAAAATATTGAAGCATTCATCATGGTAACACGATACCCTAAAGATTGTCCTGTACCAGGGTGTTTAAAAACAAATCTAGTCAAACTTTCTAATCATTTAGCAAATGTGCATTTCATGTCTAAAGAAGAAAGAAAACCCTACCTTCAAGAGGCAAGACTTTTTTTCAAAGAATATAAAAATGTGAACACTTTAGAGAGTAATCTAGTCCCTCATCAACCTCTGAACGTGATGGATGTTACTTTAAAACACCCAACAAACATCCAAGTGTGTGGTCCGACGTTTTGCGGCAAGTCCTACTGGACTGAAAAACTTTTAAGAAATGTGGATGAAATTCACCGTAGCAGTACACAATCTTTTCAATCTTTTCACTAAACATTTCATCCACATTTCTTAAAAGTTTTTCAGTCCAGTAGGACTTGCCGCAAAACGTCGGACCACACACTTGGATGTTTGTTGGGTGTTTTAAAGTAACATCCATCACGTTCAGAGGTTGATGAGGGACTAGATTACTCTCTAAAGTGTTCACATTTTTATATTCTTTGAAAAAAAGTCTTGCCTCTTGAAGGTAGGGTTTTCTTTCTTCTTTAGACATGAAATGCACATTTGCTAAATGATTAGAAAGTTTGACTAGATTTGTTTTTAAACACCCTGGTACAGGACAATCTTTAGGGTATCGTGTTACCATGATGAATGCTTCAATATTTTGGGGACATGACATTTTATATGTTATAATTTTTTATTTTTTATTTTTACTTTTTGTTTAAGTTTGATAACCGGGACATTTTGAAATTACAGGGACAGTTTGATAAAACGGGGACATTTTAACTGTTAAGACAGGGACAATTTAGTACTATCATAGGGACAATTTGAGACCACCGGGACATGTTTTTAAAAACTCTAAATAAAAATAACAAAGGCTCTTATCAGATCGGTATCTCTAACTTAAAATTGATTGACATGTTTTTATGAAGATGAATGACTACTCGGCTTACATACTTTCGGTAAACTTTATCACTAAGTGTGGGAAAGCAAGACACACTCAATATGCTGTTTTTAGCCCCCTTGTTGGTATTTGCTATCCCAGCGCAGGCTGGAAGTGATTGTTATGAAAGGTGCATCTGTCTACCAAGTCTTGGTCTGATTGACTGTTCCGGATTAAGCCTGGCAAAACTTCCAAGTTTTCAAACACTGGACAAGTATTCAAGCATTTCTCTAAGAGACAATCATATTATCTACTTAAACAATACTTCCAGCCTCCAAAACTCCAACATCACATTCATCGATCTAAGAGGTAATCCTTTGGATTGTCTTATGTTTTCTAATCAGAAGTTCCCGGTTTTCTTGACTTTCAAAACAGATTGTATTTCTACCACACCATCAAGCGCCTTCACAAACTCCATCTCGTCGATAAATATGATTTCACCTACATCATCAAATCCAATTACAAGTCCTTCATACATAGTTACATCTTCACAATCCTATTCAAGTCTGAATTCAAACACTCAATCTCCTGTGGTATTTCTTTCCACCATCCCAAGTACATCCAACCAGAAAACAACCATCAATATAGTTCAACCCACCCTAAGCTCTTCATGTACTGTACAGTCATCTTCAGTTCACAAATCTAAATACAACACACCCTCTCCGTTTTCAAGACCAAAAAGCTCTAAAGTTATGTCAGAAACATTATACATCTATGTTGTTGTGGGAACCGTGCTCATCATCGTGGTGGTAATCATCATTTCTAGCATTATTCATCATCTTTGGAAATTACATAACCCTCATCCCCTCATCGACCCTCCTCTAGAACTCTACACACTTGAGGAAACAAGACCCTTCCGTAGTGCAAGCAGTGAATCTAGTGGTAGTGAGATCGAAATTTATGCGGCTACATCTGTATGAAGGCTGAAGCGTGCGAGAGACAATAGACATCACTTTGTACTTTACAATTGTTTATTTACACGTATCAATCATAAATGTACCATTATATTACATTGGTCTTGTAATGACCATGAGCTATAGTAGTCACCCCATCCTCTAAGATGTAGCGCTTATCATCATAGGGGCTAAGACCCACTTTGTTTAGGTTTATTGTAAATACTTGATGCTTATAGCTACGTATTTGTTTCATGTTAGCCATGGTTCTCTTTCGCTTAAGCAAACAATCTCTATAGTGGGTATGTCTGATATCCCGCTTCGTCACCTGTTTCGCAATTCCCTTAGCAGTTTTTTCCTCAACCTCACGGCCATCCTCAGCGTAGAGAAGAGAGTACATTTTTTGGTCGTAGACCCACAAACTCTTTGATGGGTAGCCCATGGGTCTCGTCCTTCATCTTACCAATCACCTTCTTGTTTGTTGTACTATAGAGGGTGTGGTCTCTAGGGTACTCTGAGGTGTCAAATAGGTCAAGGTCTTGAAACATATCTTGGTAGATGTCCTCTGTCTTGATGTTATAACACAGGGAATCTGTGTCTGTAAACAGTAGGGTTGCCTGGGTACTGTATTTCTGCTTGATGTAATTATAATGAAAGTCGTACATCAGGGTTTTAGACAATTCTAAAATACTGAACCCGATGTAAATAGGTCTATTTAAATAAAGTGATGGTTTCTTCATGTTGACTGCCACCAAGTTTTCATCAAAGATTCTGAAGTAGTCAAAGAGGGGTGATGCTGTCAGTTTTTTGAGCTGCTTTTCCGTGTTGATCAGTTTGACATTCACTCGCTTTCTCAAGTTCTCCATGGTCTTGCCAAACACGCTGTTGTTCATCAACTTGAAAAAGTCTTTTTCAAAGTCATTTCTTGCATTTTTCCGTTTTTCGGTATTGAAGTCGATGTATTTCTTTAGCCAGGGAGATTGGTCAAACCCCAACACTCGGTGTACTTTTTCCAGTTTCATACCCCGTGACAAGTACTGTTTCAGGTTGCGGTAATGAAGAACGTACTTCGTCTTATCGTTCAAGTTAGGTACCAGTTTGTCTGTGGGAGCACCGCCAAGGTTCAGGTCCTCAAGAAGTTGCTGACAGTAGGGAGAGAGCATTTCCTCTGTTACCTTTCGCCTTTCTGGTGCTAGGGGGTAGTCA
Source organism: Actinia tenebrosa (assembly GCF_029948245.1). Taxonomy (NCBI): domain Eukaryota; kingdom Metazoa; phylum Cnidaria; class Anthozoa; order Actiniaria; family Actiniidae; genus Actinia; species Actinia tenebrosa. Next base: position 12,941,454 of record NW_028292582.1, read on the forward strand.
TTATGAAAATCGTGTAGTTCTTTGGGGTAGCTGAGGTCCACTTCCAGTATATATCCTTCACCTCCGTCTACAGGGATGGTCATGAGGTTCTCGCGAAGTTCGTCCACTTCCGGGTCACTCAACCATCCAAAGTTGTTAACAGGGAGCGCTTCAGACATAGCCCAACCGTAGAGATTGTTTGCGTCGAGATACATGATATAATTATTTTCTAATTCTGGGTTATAACCTTCTACATAGCGATTATTCGCTCTTGCAAATCGATGTGTAATCATCGAAATCCCACCCCTTAACCCTTCCTCCAAAAACAGATACATATCGGGGTCTGTGAGTAATTCCAACTCCACGCCAGTCATCTTTAAACATGCTAACCAAGAAAGACCGGGAGAGGTGTAAAAATGACCTGGGTCGAGTTGGTAGTACTCCAGACAAACTTCTCTAAAGTTTTCAAACACATCTGCTAACAGTAAAACGTCCGATTTCAAATACAAGTCGTGGTAGTCTCCTAGATTCCTACACTGAAATTCTCTAAATACATTCTGTGCATGTTCGTAGTCTGCTTGTGAAATCGTGCTACCCATCAACGAACTATAAAAGCAATCGATACGGGGTAAACAGGTTTCTTCAAACTTGCCAAAACTATTCATGTATTCATAGGGGTACACCCCCTTCCTCAACAAGAGAGATACCTTCTCACTCTCCACATACTTCTTCAGGGTCTTAAACTTATCATCTCCTTCCTTACTTAGATTCATTACTAATTTCTCTAGTGAGCTATTCAAAAACTGAAGTGAGTCTATGAATACTAAATCCCCAACTGAAAATGAAATATACTTTTCCGTATTATTGGGTATACAACTAATATTCTCCCCCTTGATTTTTCCGAGTTTTTGTAGAATTAAATGTGAGTCGTACCCACGAAGATTGTGAAGAACAACGGGTATCTTTCCTGTAAACTTATAATTCAAGTTACAGTCATTGTGGGCCGCCCCCCCTGTACACCCCTGTCAAATGATCATGATCCCTTACCCTGTCCGCACCCAATTCCTCATTACAAATGTGACAAAGGGTTGCTGCCTGAAACTCCCGCTCCTGTTCTTCACTAATGTCCATGGGTACTACCATCTTCAAGATTTCCCCTATCTGCTTTCGTTCTTCAATCAAACAGTCTAAAAACTTATCGACACAATCTTCTCCGCGATAGAGAACAGGCGGGAAGCAATATTGCTCGACAGTAGATACTACATTGTAACAAAACCCACTGGGTATATGATGTTGCGTTTTTTGTGTAAAACTTGTACTAGGGTCTAATTCTGTATCATCACAATTCACTAAAATCGATTCGAAATCTGCATAAATGATAAAAGGTACTTTCAGTTGTTTTTGTACGTCATTGTATGACAGTGTTGTATGGTCTTCGTCAGGCAGTCGGATTTTCTGGGGTCCGTGTTTTCTACAGTGAGGTTCGTGATCTTCTAACAAATCTCGCCTGACAAAGCCATGCCAACAATACATACAATGGTACTTTCTATGCCCATCTCTACTCATACTATCCAACAATCTACTTAAATCCCTGATTAAACAGTAGTGACGCGTGTCATCTTGAGAAAACAGTAACAAATTCACATGTAATTCTTTCTTCTCTTTCGTAATGTAAAGGGGAAATAGCTCTTTATTTTCATACCCAAAGACATTGATACTAATTTCTCTATTCTGGTTCTCGAATTTTTTCACTTGATTGATCTTAACGGGGTACTCGATTCCTGACATATTTAGTTCAGCTTCATACCTTTGATAATTGTTGACGCGGTTTGCGTGATGGCTCCAGTGAGTGGGGTGTTTCGCCGCTAGTACTGACCATAAAAAAGCATTTTTCATCTTCATTTTGAATGTTGAGCACCGCTTTCTTGTCTTTGATCTTCTTGGGTAGAGGTATGTAACTCGATCCCTCGAGAGGAGTGTAAGCAGCGACTCCTAAATCGATTTCCAACACCTATGATAGCAACAATACTTTATTAAGCGGTGATATACAGTTTTAATGTATGTACATACAGCAGAAAATCATCGCCGGTCGAGTGATCCCCTTTGTGCTATAACGATGGTGCAATTTAATTACCTCTTCCAATAACCATCCAGACCCTTCTCTCTGGTATTCCATGAAAGAGTTCTTGATCTTTTCCATTCCATGCACGTAGTTTTTTTCAATTTCTGTATCATTGACTGTAGTGTAGCATTTGGTGCGAAAATGGGGGGTTGAGATCTGGTCCTGACCGTCGGGGCTCGTTTTAACCATCTTCACCTTAACACACAGAAACCACTTGATCCCGCGATGTTTTTTGAGCAGGGTTTTCAGTTTTTTGATGATGGTCTTTCGTTTTCCTCGCAGGGTGAGCAACAGATCATATTTTTCATTCTTGTTGGGTTTATATTTAAACGTGGTCACATTTCCACCAAGCGCGCATTCTTCAGTCTCTCCACCACCTATTTGTACATCATCCTAGAGAAAAGAATTAGTTCTTAGAAAAAGTTACTCTACAAAGATCCGATATGAAGATAATAGAGGCTTACCTACCACTTCATTATCCCCCAGAATTTCTCCGTCGTATTCTTCATACATCTCCGCCGGTATGTTTGCTAACTGAAATCGAAAAAATTGGTATATAAGACGACTTGAAAAACTATGTATCTTATGGTTAGTAGAGGTATTGACATATTCTGTGGTTTACATGATTATAACAAAAATTAGATTATGAATTATATTCACCTCGTATTCAATAATTTCTGCCTCGGTCATTGTCTTCTGTTTTTTCATCGGTGGGGCGTTTTCTTTTTCCTCTACTTTCCGTTTTGAAGAGCCACCTCCGCAGACTTGTTCATGTCTTTTTAGGGCATCCTTCCGATTAAACTGTTTCCCGCATCGTTCACAGGTGAATAATCGCCCACTGTGAATAGCCTTTTTGTGCCTTACTAAGTTCGTCTCTTCTGTAAAGGACTTGTCGCATGCGTCGCAGTGAAAAGCCATCCTTTTACTTACTTGCTTGTTTTGATCCACACTCTTCAAAGGTTCGCTTGTAGTGACTAAAAGTCTGAAATTTTTCGATTTTATAGTCCTTAAAATGACTTCTAAAGGCTAGACTCATTAATTCGTAACTCCTAACCACCAGTCGCCGAAACACAGGATTTAATCTTCTCCAACAAAAGCTTCCTGCCAACTAAACATTAGTCAGTGATTCTGACAAAGGCGGTTTAGGCGATATAAACCAATTAAAACATAAGTACAGCTTCTTATTTAAGTCTGCTAATTAAACATGTCATTCCAACAAAGGAAGTCAGCTCATTAATTCAAAAACTTCGTTTTTTAAACAAAGGATTTTGATTTGTGTTTTAAAACACCTTCCCCAAACCTTTCCAGGCCCCGATTTCGATCAGAACTTCTACTCGGGCGGTCGGCCGGTCTTCCCATGATGGTTGGATGTAGATCACCCCTCCCCCTACCTCACTGGAACCTCACTTAGAATAGCCGTTACGTCACCTCTGTAAAAACCCTGATGGGGGTGGGGGGTTGATCCACGATCCACATGGCGTAGAATTGGTACTTCATATCTACTTCAAGGTTCAAGGTTTTTTATTTCCACTTACAACAATATAAAATAATACATGAAAAAACATAAGGGTAAATTATTATGGTGGTAGAGTGCAGGAATACAACCCAAAGAGTTAATGAAGAAGCTTCCTACACCCTAGTATTATTAGGAAAAAATATTATGTATTACTGTCTAGGTGGTCTGTAAGATTGTTCAAATTGTTCGTGTTCATCTACCATTCTTTATTCCACACTGTAGGTTACTGAAGGACCTGGACATTGCTTCAATCGCTCGCATACAATCGTGACGCGTCAAAGACTCCTGCCTCGACGGACTGCTGTAGTATTTGGTCATTCCAGACCAAATGTGAGGCACCAGCGCACCGTACCTGTCCATAACAGCAAAGCACAGTCGGTTTGAAAGATCCTGTTGAAGAGAAGCATCCTTGATCCATGCAACGCACTGGAAGGTAGAGAAAACCTCCTCGAAGGCAAACAATAGATCTTGATCATCGTCACTAGTTTTATAAACCAGATCAAAGTCCATCAGAGCAGCTATGGAAACACCGCTGACAATAGCATTGCCAGGGCAACGATCTGGGACACTGAGTCCTGCGTCATGAGCCATTTCGACGTACCGCTGGTGCAACAAAACGAGACCGTTAATCACCGGCAGGTCGTTAGGATTACTTGCCATGAATTTGTCCATAGGGACACCAGGTTGGTAGATATACTCGAGGGACCCGTCTGTTGACTTGTACACCTCGGCAGCTGGGATCCCCGCTCGGCGAAGTAGCTTGACATTCACCTCTTGTTCTCCAGCGTCAGCCTTCCTTACAGAAAGGGAATGATTGACTTCGGCAAGGAGAGCCTCGATGTATTTACACTTGTTGTCGGGAGGGGTATTTCTAATCCGTGTTGTGAGGGAAGGTTTCTCGCCATTCTCGGTCAATTCACTGTACAGGATGCTCGGCTTCTGAAACTCTATTTCTACCTCTTTAAGAATTGCTGCAAACTTGTCAAAACATTCGTCGATGACATCAGAGGGGATGATCACAGGGGGTTTGATGAGAATGGATTTGCCTTGGTTCTTACGAACAAGGAGACCTTGCTCCAGACACTTCTTACTGACCACTTTCATCCAGTTTCCTGCAAACTTGCCATCTTTGCGTGTTACTGTCAAAAAGAATCCATTTTGACGGATTCGAAGGTCTGAGTTCTGAAAGTCGCTTCGAAGCTTCCGCGCAGCTTCTTCAAAGTGAGCAAGGTTCGTGGACACGTGTTTTCGTTTTGCCTTAAATGCGTTAATGACTGCAGCAGCAGCAACACAGCCAAGAGGCTGCCCACCATAAGTAAGCTCGCCTTCTTTGGCTAGCAAAACTCCTCTTAGGAACCCTTGGCACAAGATGGCACTGATTGGTATCCCTGCACCGAGGGCTTTTCCGATGCAAATTATATCTGGGGTCACACCATAGCGACCACTAGCAAACAAACTATCCCCCATGTAACCACCGAAGGTCTGGATCTCATCGAAGACCATGACAATGCCAGACTTACTGCACAACTCTCGAATGTCGTAGAGGTTTTGTTTTAAGGTTGTTGGGTCGTACATGCCAGATGCAACACCAAGAGGATCGAGAACCACTGCTGCGGCATCGGGATGCATCTTGATGAGTTCTATCAACGATTCGAGGGATTCTTCCTCTGCATGGAAAACGTCTGGGAGGTACCCTACCCGATAGTAAGCATGCATAGATGACAACCCCAACGTAGAAATTGATTCGCCATGCCAGGCATGTCTTGCGCACAATAACTTCTTACGTCGTGTGTGGCTGCGAGCAATTTTGATTGCATTCTCCACAGCATCACTGCCGTTGCATGAACGAACATTAACAGATGAGATGCCTTCGGGGGCAACCTCAACCAGTAGTCGAGAAAGCTCAATGAATGCGGGATTATTAAACGCCGATGCGACAAACCAAACCTTGTCCATCTGCTCCTTGACTGCTCCAGTGATGTGAGGATCTTGGTGCCCAAAAGACATGTTAAGTGTAGAGGAGCTTAGATCTATATACGGTTTGCCTCTGTCGTCGGTTACCACCGCTCCTTTACCGTGTACAAGTCGGCGTTCGGTTCCTGGAATAAGGTTGGTGGTGAGGAAATGGTATGGAGATTCTACCACGGCGTTCTTGGCTGTATACATCCTAGTATTGTAAAAAATAGGTGCTCAATAAGCGCATGTGGCTACTGCCATAAGAAATTATTTTACATAGGAAGGAAATGGAGTAAGGTGTTAGCTGACTATTGAGATATATAAAGGATATGTATTGGTAATTGAATTAGCGGTTTTGCTAAAAAAAAATTAAATGTTGCAAGTAAAGGCTTATATACACACCTACTTGCAAGAACGTTGTCATACGAAAATAGAACAATAGTGATTTAGTGGGATAGGAATTATATTAAAAAACGAAAGAAGATCACTGAAGCTGAACTTTTTCTTTTGTCTTTTAATGTATTCCTTTCTCACTAAATTACTAACGTTCTATTTTCGTATGACAACGTTCTTGCAAGTAGGTGTATATAGAACGAAATATTGATATTGATTTTATGACTTTTAGGGCTTAAATTAACATTGCTTATGGGAAATGTATATTTTGTTTTATGTGTTTGTGTGTGTTGTAAGATATTATTTGAAAAAGCAATAATTCGATAGGAGAACAACAACTTCATTTCCGAAGTGTAAGAATTAAGACATTTTGGACTTCCTATGGTGTTACAGACTTACTCACTTACATAACTCGATGACATAGTGACTTCGCCTCTACGAGGCACGTTCGAAGGTTATCGAATGTGCAATCGAACGCACTCGTAACTTTAAACCGTGAAACTAAAAAATACTAGTCAACGTGTAATAGTCAAATAGAGACAGAAGAAAACAATGGAATTAGGGTCTACTAAAGTGTATGTAATATATACCAAGTATCAAAGCTCAATTTTCCTCAATTTCTATTCGTCGAGAGTGTATCACGTGAACGCGAAGAAATCCGACTATTTCCTAGCGAGTTGTCTGAGAGGGAAATAATGCATTGTTAACCGGGAAATATCAAAACCAGAAGTCACGTGACCACGAAAAACACCACGCGCGCCTTTGCAAAAATTCCTTCAAAATTAAATTTTTCGATATAACGAACACTCTCATTGGTTGAAAGATGACCACGTGACACTAGTTAAATCTAAATGTATCCCGACCAGGAAATAAGTTACTTATTTCCCGCTCGTTAGTATTTACCAACATTTTTCACTACCGTACGAATTATTCGCGATTGTTATTCGTACGGGAGTTGTTCAGCGAATATTTACCAACATTTTTCACTCCCGTACGAATTTTTCGCGATTGTTATTCATACGGGAGTCGGTTCAGCGAATATTTACCAACATTTTTCACTCCCGTACGATTTATTCTCGGTTGTTATTCGTACGGGAGTCTGTTCGGGAAATATCACGCAATAGAATTTCTGATGACTCCCGTACGAATAACAATCATACGGGAGTCGCGGCTCAGCGAATATTTACCAACATTTAAAAAACTCCCATACGAATTATTCGCGGTTGTTATTCGTACGGGAGTCGGTTCGGGAAATATCACGCAATAAAATTTCTGACGACGGGTCAAATGCCCTGGGTATGCCCGAAGGGGAACGGGGATAGGAATCTTTGGAATTGACTCATATATAAAATGATGGTCAGTTTTCATGCATTTAGCTCGCTAAAAAAAGGGGGGGAAAAATTATTTCGTAAACTGACTTCTCAATTATTTCTCAATTGCTATATAGCAAAACCCCAAACGATGTCTGGTCCATCGGGAAATTAGTTAGTTTTGTTTTCCCTCGAGTCTCGATGCTCGGCTTCGCCTCGTGAAACATCGAGACTCTCGGGAAAACCGGCAAAACTAACTATTTCCCTCGCGACCAGATATTTTAATATTTATAGTGTATAATAGTTATAGAATAGACCCTAATATCCTAGTAATTTGAACACCTGCAGGCTCATTATAGAGTGAAAAAAACGTGCTAGTCAACGTCTAATCGGACATGTAAAAGACAACAATGGAATTCTTGTCTACTAAACAAAATCTATAATTTAATGAATTCACTCTATTGCATACGACTCTTACCTTCTTCCAAGACAATTTACTAATTAAGTGATGGAAAAATTTCAGCCAGCAGGAACGGATATGCTGGAATCAAGGGTGACCTTACTTTGGAAGTGAGTTCTGTATCAGTGAGTCTAGTGTATTAGAATAACAATGGGCTTGTGCATAATCCAAGCGTTGAAACTAGTTAGTTTCGGTGTGGGGTCACCCGCATATAAGAACACACGATTTCAGAGGTCAGGCTGATTGTGTTCTTATTCATCGGGTGCTTAGTGGCAAATCAGCCTCAAAATGTTCTTAAAATGTACTTAAGAGCGACTGTCCAGAAATATCGAGCACGGGGCGGCCACAGTCAAAAAATAAAAGTCCTTCATTTTTGGTCTGTAGACACTGTTTGATGAGTTTATGAACGTACTGGGTTCGGTTTTTCGATCTACGTAAAAAATCCGGATTTTTTTGAAAAAAACCATTTCACCCCGTGTCGGTCTAAAAATTGCTCAAGAAACGGCTGCGAATTACGCTTTCAAAAACATTCTCGCTCCAAGTGAAAACCCAAGTTACAATCAAATTTGCAACTGAATTCAAGAAAAGGGGTGTTTAACAATTGTTCCAGGTGAATTTAGACGTTTTAAACTAAACTTTAGATAGAAAAAATTGCATTCTTCCAGCACAGTAATTCACAGTCTCGTAAAACACTGATTTTACCTCACATTTATAAAAGCGATTTTTTGCATGTGGCCATTCTCCAATTTTTACAAAAATCAAGCTGTACAATGTTTAAATGATAGAATAACACGAACTACAAAAATTAGTTTGGGTTTTTCCAATAGTGCAAATTAGCAGTTTGTTTACATCTCCACACCACAGATCACGGCCGCGAAAAAAGTCATCTAATATAGTTTTAACAGCTTATTAATTCACACATTAGCCTATCTAAGGACTATCTAAGCATGATTGGCCTTTGTTATTATTTGAAATGATTATTTGTTGAAGTTAAGCCTACATTTCCGGTGTCGAAGACACTCAGCTTGCTTGCCTCGGTGGCATTCCATCGATGCGTAGTAAACTTAGTAATCATAAATGACTGTTAACATGCTCTATAAACGTTAGTATTCCTCACTAGTGGTATCCAGCCTATCACATAGTATTTTCACATACTGAGTATAAGCTTGAAAGTTTGCATTACTTTGTAAATAAGCAGGGATCAAACCTGTCAAAGCGGATTATGTGAGCTGATGGCGTGACAAACAACAGTTTGCGCGGAGCCGGACGTGACGTCGTTTGGTACAGTACGTTTTTTATTGCCTGAACATCTTGTGATTTGACATAAACTAAAGAGAATTACTCGTTATCAAGACTCTCTGTGAGCTTTCAATAATATCGTTCTTTACGACGTAAAAAGAAACCCTGGCAGTGACCACCCTCAGTGCCTACACTTCATACTACCCATCTCTCATGCTTGTAAATTGCATAAAGCAATCTGTCATTCACAACTCCATGTAAAGCGCCTTTGATTATATCCACATATTAAAGGGCGCTATATAAATCATAAATCATAATCATAATCATGCCACCGAGGCAAGCAAGCTGAGTGTCTTCGACACCGGAAATGTAGGCTTAACTTCAACAAATAATCATTTCAAATAATAACAAAGGCCAATCATGCTTAGATAGTCCTTAGATAGGCTAATGTGTGAATTAATAAGCTGTTAAAACTATATTAGATGACTTTTTTCGCGGCCGTGATCTGTGGTGTGGAGATGTAAACAAACTGCTAATTTGCACATTGGAAAAACCCAAACTAATTTTTGTAGTTCGTGTTATTCTATCATTTAAACATTGTACAGCTTGATTTTTGTAAAAATTGGAGAATGGCCACATGCAAAAAATCGCTTTTATAAATGTGAGGTAAAATCAGTGTTTTACGAGACTGTGAATTACTGTGCTGGAAGAATGCAATTTTTTCTATCTAAAACTAAAACGTCTAAATTCACCTGGAACAATTGTTAAACACCCCTTTTCTTGAATTCAGTTGCAAATTTGATTGTAACTTGGGTTTTCACTTGGAGCGAGAATGTTTTTGAAAGCGTAATTCGCAGCCGTTTCTTGAGCAATTTTTAGACCGACACGGGGTGAAATGGTTTTTTTCAAAAAAATCCGGATTTTTTACGTAGATCGAAAAACCGAACCCAGTACGTTCATAAACTCATCAAATAGTGTCTACAGACCAAAAATGAAGGACTTTTATTTTTTGACTGTGGCCGCCCCGTGCTCGATATTTCTGGACAGTCGCTCTTAAATTTTTGTTTAGTTTATAGCTGACCTCACATAAATTTGAAACTACGAGTAAACCGCTACTGAGATCAGGGGGAGAAACGATGATACAAATGAATGTCTATTCACTCATTCTCTAGTAAAACAACCCCCCGGATTAGCATGACCGTTATTTGGCGCGCTTTTACTATTTTAGGTGACGTCAACTAAATAGTTATCTAAGTTAGATACATTTATCTAACTTTTCAACAGTTTGACTGAATGCACTCTATAATTAGCATATTTTAGGAGTACTCAGCTGATAGAGTTATGTAGTTATCTGACAACAAGCATAAACTTCCATGTTTTTTGTAATTATGACACTTTCCATTTTATAAGAACATGTTACAGTTTTCAGGCTGATCTTGTTCTTATAAAAATGGGGCTTTATTGGCCAAATTGGTGTTCTTAATCCATTGTTCTTATATGCGGGTGTTTACGCGTAGCGGCTCTCAAAGGGGTTTTGGGGAGGGGTAAGGTAAGGAAAGGGAGATGGTTAGCATGGGGATATTCGAGATAACGATAAAAACGGCTTGAGTTTGCTCTGCTCTATTTTGAATCAAGTGCATAAAGTCAAATGTGGAACGGATAATTCTCGGATGTGGTCCTATTTCAACCTGCGAAGAAAGCAAATAGATTGAGCGTAGTGCGGGAGGACGTGAATCTTCCCCATGGTAACCATCGTCCAATCAGATGAAGATTTGTAAAATTAGGCCCGGTTACAAAGTCGACATTCTAAATTGGTGGGTGGGAGCAAAAAGCGTAGCTTTATAATCGCTCAATATTGAGGATCAGTTTTTAAAGTTAAATTAATTCGGGATCTGAGGGAAAAAATGTACGTTTTCTGGAGAGAAGGATCATTGAGGTGTGATCATTTATTTACTGGTGGGCTAATTTTTCAAAGCTTGAACAGCTATAAACCTTTATAAAAAACAAACTTACAAATTTACTTTCAGCAGATAATTTTCACAGCCGATCGCAGTTGATCTTAGTTTAATTGGGTTATTATTGTAACTTTAAGTAAAAATAATAAAATCGGTTCGTATAATCCTCGTAGCGGCTAAACAGAATGCAATGTTTGTCCGAATCTTTAAGCTATTTTTAGAATTAGCGCGCTGCGCTATTGACACGGTTTTCTTTGTTATTCACAAGGCTTTATTTTTGTTATAACCCTCATTATAAATGCGAGGTCAATATATAGTTAGTTATTAACCCGGTTAATAACTATATATAGACTTCGCATTCATAATGAGCAACATTTGATAGAAAACCTTCTCAATTGATAAATAAAATACTTAATTACCTCGAACGTCGGCAATAAGCCTATATATACCTCGGGCCTACGGCCCTCGGGATGTATATGGCTTATTGCCTCCGTTCTCGGTAATTAACTCTTACCTAATGACGCTAAATACTATTAAGGTATCGGGGTACCCTAAAATTGCTCAAAAGGATCGATTTTTACATTTTTATACTTTCCGATAAAATATGTAATAATTTTCGATTTTCCCAAAAAAGGTTTGCGATAGTGATTTTTAATAGTGAGTGGTAAACAACTTTACGGTTTTTAGCTTTTTAAAATCGTCTTTAATTATCTGTTGACATCATTTGTCAACGACCTGTCAACACAGGAGCAAAGTATGTTCAATTTTTTTAATATATATTTTTTCCCGTCCCATACATTTACTGTAAATCTTATCATACGCACCACAAATACATAGCTTGGGCTGCCTGTGGCCATAGCTTTTATAAACAACAAGCTAAAATTAACGTTCGATTGGTTTGAAATTTTAGAGGCGCTGATGCACACCCTACCCACTATTAGAGAGAAGTGTCCACTCGCGTTATTCATGCAGCCCCTTCATGCATCGAACACACGACGTCTGCGTTACTTGGCGGTCTGCGGTTGGTCGAAGAAATTAAATTGACCGCAGACCGTCAAGAAACGCAGGCAAGTAACAATGTTATTTTAACTCGTGACACATTGCTACTTCCCGTCTAATATGCTTCTCTTGAATCATTCTATTCCAGTGCTCCCGTCCACTTCCATCCGCGCGAGCACTGATAATAATGTGACCAATAGAGTCGTCGCTTAGCAACAAGTCGTAGTTCATAACCTTGATGGTAATTGAGTAGTCTTCAATTCTGTTGGAATCAACGTCGAATAGAAATCCTTGATTCCACACGGGGTTAATTGATCGCTTCCTTTTGGTTGATCTTGTCTCGAGAACTTTGCCATCAATTCGAAAAATAACCAATGCATACGGAGCTGAAGAAAAGGAAAATTAGCTATGGTATAGAAATAGTGTATGGGTGTCGATCCTCAGGATCTCCAAGTCTGTTTCCACTTCTCTCCGTAGCTTTACCTTAGCCTGGCTACGCCCTTGCCATCGAGCGCTTTATATTACATGAGATTTGGGCAACCCCTCTCCCCCTTATATCAGTAAATTTAATTACTTTTACCATTTTTTACCCAGTTTCTCACCCCTTTCTCTTCTACACCAAAACACAGGGATCTTACAAAAAGCCCAATAAAAACCCCCTTCAAACCTTCAAATTATTGGACCGTGAAACAACCTTTTGGCTGATCTAAGTCAGGGGACGGCTAACTTACAGATCGAACCCTGAAACAACCTCTGGCCTGATCTAAGTCAGAGCACGGCTAACAGGTGATCACATGGATCAAGCGAAATACAATTTAATTAGGGTGTTTAGGTTTTGTGGAGGGAGGATAATAAAGGCTGCTGGCAGGCGTTCCCTTCTCGGCCTTCCCGCCCCCTCCCTTTTCGCTTCTTTTTTGCTCGGTTTCAATTCTCGCTCGTTCCAAATTTCCAGAGTTCCCCCAAAACCCCGATTTTTCCGCAAACCCAAACGCTTGCTTTGCAGGCTACGGAATAAATGGAAAGATCTAACAAAATCATATGAAAATCACTGGTGTCAAATGCCATATATCATATTCCGGCGAGCTCACTTCCGGTACGAAGCTCATATGTTGAGCGAGAAAATACACGGATTTTTCGACTATTTTACGCTCTCTCGTGAATTTAAGTGAGTCTGTCTTTCATTTACCACTGGATTTAAGTAAAGCAGTATGTAAACCATTACTAGTAGTAATATTAAATGATTTGAGGCATTTTTCGGTACGTCAAATCTGTGTTTTCCGAGTACCGTTGAGAGTCGATTTTACAAGGCGTTACTCGATTCTCGACTATCTAGCTGCGAATAACTGGGTCTAGCTTCAATACCCGCCTTTGAATCATGATTTTACCGCCAAATCTGAAATCTTGAATAAATTATCTTTGTTTTGATATATTATAAGTCGACTTTTGTGAGATTTTTGGTACGTCAAATGGCTGCTAAACTACATCATCTGGTCTTTGTCCTTTTGATCTTCTATTGTCAAACTGTAGAAGCCATAGAAGACGATTTTAGGGAACAAAATGATCAATTTAAGGCAAATTCTCCTACCTTCACTTACGAAATTTCGAAGTAAGTTGGAATAATTAAGCTTTTTTTTTTATTTAAGCGTTCAATAAACGTATTTTTATTCTTATTCTTATTTTTATTTTCAAATTAGTGAAGCCGAATTGTATAAAAAATAATTTTATTGTATTCATTTTATTGTAGCTATTTAATCTATGCCATCTCTAAGAAAAGGGATAGTACTGGCTGTGGAACTTCTGCTTTATCAGAGGTTGTGAGCAGGATTTTGACAGATTCTGGAGTCGAAGGGGTTTTAATTAACAATCGTATACTGAATGTATTTGGAAAAACGATTTCTGTTTTAAAGAGCAAAGCAAAGGCTGCAGCTAGGAAGGGTGGCTTCTCTCTCAGGAGATTAGAAAATAAATGGAGAGGGACTACTCATAAATTTACTGTGTACTACTCAGAAATTGACAAGTGTGCACTTGAACAACAGAACAGTAATCTTAGAGGCCAAAAAAGAGCATTAGAAGACACTGTTGTGGAAGAAGTGTCAAAAAGGCTGAAAGTAGAAGAAAAACTACAGGCTGCTCTTGAAAAATCGGAAAGCTCTTGTAACTTCTACAAAAAGAGATTCAAAAATTTAGTCAAAAAAGTTATAAAGAACCAGGAAAAAGCAACACCAAACAAAAGAGGGTCTTCAAAGAAAAAGAGTTTTCATGAGTTCACAAAAAGGCACCAATACAGGGTAAAGGGCCAGATGAAAGAGCAATGTAATGCAACCCTCTCCTTTCTTGGTCATCATGACTTCATTGCTACAAAAGTAGAGATCTTTAACAATGCAACCCAAGAATATGAAACCTTACAGCTAGTTGATAAAGATCAACTCCCTCTCAAAGAGAACAATCCTGTAACACTCACTGATGAGGAAATTACTGATCTCAACTTTTGGCTGTACATAAAGGACAAATTTAACATTTCCAATGAAGCTTGGCATGAACTGGCCTTGAAATCAACTGAAATGCCAAATATGTATCGACTTAATAAAAGAATATCAGATTTGAATGCCAAATGGAGGCTTACAGACACACCAGGAGAGGCAGAGGGTGTTCAGATTTCATTTAAGGAAAGCTTGATTGAACAAACCAAGAGGCTTAAAAACAAGGGGATGCTAAAAAATGAAAATACAATCAAGGTGAAGTTGAGTGGTGATGGAACAAGTATTGGCAAAAGATTAAAAATAGTTAATTTTACTTACACTATACTCAATGAAAAGGATATTGCAATGAGTGATAAAGGTAATTATTTATTGGCTGTAATGAAAACCACAGAAACCTATGACAATCTTGCAGAAAGTCTAAGTCACTTAAAAACAGAAATGGAAAACTTTGATGAAATTGATGCTGAAGGACAAAAGTTTAAAATTGAATACTTCCTAGGAGGTGATTGGAAATTCTTAGCATGTGTCTGTGGATTAGGCCCAGCAAACCAGGATTATGCATGCATTTATTGCAAGTGTCCCAGAGAATCTAGATGTGATATAACCAAAACCTGGTCCTTAACTGATAAGAAGTTTGGAGCAAGGACACATGATGAAATAACTGAACATTCAAGATCCAAACGGTTTAATTGCAAATCAAAACCCCTCTTCAATTTTATTCCACTAGACCATGTTATCATTGATACTTTGCACTTGTTTTTAAGAATATCAGACAACCTCATTGAGCTTCTGATTAGAGAATTGAGGAGGAAGGATGCAATTGAAAATGTTAAAACTTTTCCAAATGGTTTTAAAAGGGAAAAATACAAACACATGGCAGGGTATGAGGCATTTTTAAAGAACATTGGAATAACATTTGAATGGAAGGTAGAGCCAAATACTAAAAAACTTGATTATAGGGATCTAACTGGACCAGAAAAACTAACTGTTTTTCAGCACATTGACTTCAATACTCTGCTTCCAACATATGAATACACAGATAATTTGAAGAAACTTTGGGGTGATTTTTTGGACATTATTGGAGATTTAAAACTGGACTATGATAATGAAGAATCAACAGTCAAGCTGAAAGATAAAATAAAATCCTGGTTTCAACAATTTCTTAATCTTTATCAGGGTAAAGATATTACACCATATATGCACACTCTTTACTGTCATGTTCCTGAATTGTTGAAGCTATACAAAAATATTGCACATTTCAATCAACAAGGGATGGAAAAATATAATGATACGGCATCTAAAAATTATTTCAGATCATCCAACCACCGAGGGGTATCTGCTTTGAGACAACTCTTCTGGAAAAAACAAAGAGTGCAGCACCTTGAGGCAGAAGGTTACCAGCGAGAAAAAAATTCTTTGACTTGCTCAAACTGTCTGGAACAAGGTCACAACATTAAGACATGCACCAAAAAATGCAAAAGGTGTGCATTTGAAGTTTGCTGTGGTCATCTTGATAAAGTGAATAATAAGTGGGTGCCAAGCTGCACTTTGTGAGTTTTCAGTAATTATGAATTTAGACATAAAGCAGTTTTTTACAGTATGTGGTTTAGCATTTAGGAAACATGCACAAAACAAGCAAACAAAATTGCAATACTGTTTATCATTGATATTTTAATATAACCATGGCTATTAACAAGTTTTCAGTTGTGAGTTTTCAGCAATTATGAATTTAGACATAAAGCAGTTTTTTTACAGTATGTGGTTTAGCATTTAGGAAACATGCACAAAACAAACAAACAAAATTGCAATAATGTTTATCATTGATATTTTGATATAACCATGGCTATTAACAAAATGTTGTCTTTATAATTCTTGAAAAGGAATCCATTAAATCCATTGAGTATCTGAAGGTAAATGTTTATGTATTGTTTTTAAGATATTGCTTCCTATTTCCATCACCTCGTACAAACGTAAATACAAGCATAAATGAATCCTCGATTTCTGATTTAACATATTTACCACCAATGTACTTAAACTCTTAAATTGGGTTCTTCTTAGTGATCCAGTACCGTACAGTTTGTTTTTCTACAAAAGCATAATCTCCAATGCAATTAAGAATCCTCTCATCCCACCTTGTCCCTAGTATAGCGTCCAAAGACCGGTTGTCTTCCAATTTATAAATGTCCTTTCCCCTATGAAGAATACTGTTTGTGATCTTTCCAAGTCCGGAGTAAAAGACATCCTGTTCAACATTTATTTCTATTCTCGTCGAAGGGTCGTCCCGTCGGCCTGACCACAAAGCTCTTTTAATTGAGCGATAAAGCTGTTCATGAAAAACAAACTTTCGGTCTTCTAGTGACTGCTGGCCTGGAATATAAGCTTTCTCCAAGCGAATAAATGGAAAGTATTCGCCTTCGTTGTCATAGTCTCGCCATTCGTCAAACTTGTCGCTATATCCAACAAAATGGATTTTCAACTTCTTTCTTTCCCTATCGACTTCAACAATCTCAACATCGTAAAGACTTTTGTCGTTTTTTTGCTTTCGCTTTATTCCTGGTTCTTTTTTACGACTACATTCCTCAATGAATCGTTTTGGTGGACGAGAAAAACGTTTTACACGGTCCGCCATCTTGTTTTCGGTCATCAGTGAGCATGCGCACCAGAACTGAATTGTGTTATTGTCACCAATATCAAATGTCATATCAATATATGGAATGATTTTCATATGTCTACTCACGGAGATGGCGAGTCTGGGAACTGAATCCAACCCGAGGCCACAGAGAAGGGAAGCGAGCGCACTAGTCTGATAACACTAAGGGACACCATTACATGATTTAGGGGGGAGGAGGTGGGGAGGAGGTGTAGATCCATAGGCAACATAAATTCCTGCAACCTCCCCTCTAATTAATTATCTAATGTTCCATCCCTAAATATCGAGGCATTTATACATGAAAAGGTAAATCAAAAGCTAAAATAGGGCTGAGCAAGAATGATAGAAGATATATACTAACCTAGAATCTTTATTCGGCTCACTTTAGACAAAGTGGTTCCTTTTAAAACAATCACGCTGATTATGCTTGCTTGAGCATCGTAACGTAACGACACGTGTACGAAACCTGGGAAAAAACTTGCAGTCCGCTCTCTCGTACCCTGCAAATAAAATCATTCCTTGGACGTGTACACCTATTTCAAAAACGTCGGTTGGAGATCTAAAACTACTTCTGAAATCTAAGACCGAGGGTAACACTCTGCAAAATGTAATATATTCACAGCCGAACAACATAGTTTAGTCCCTTTAGATTGGAATATGAAGCATGTCCTTAGAGTTAGAAATGTGATGTTTCGTATTTTAGCCAGAAATAACATAAATTTAAGCACAAAATCTCCTTTAATTTTAATCCCAGATCCCAGTCCCATTTCAGATCTTCGACCGATCACGACTTTTTTTAAAATAGGCCGGTGAATCGCGCAGTTTAGTAAAAAAAAAAAAAAAAATTCTATGAAATACGGCAAGTAACCATCAGTTTAAGTGTGAAATTATATCAAAAACAGTCGAAGCCTTTCCTCCAATTCGCTTTAAAATACATGGTTCGTTCTTGTCCTAATTTTAAATAATTACTAAAAAATTACCCAATAAGGTATGTAAGACCTTGTATCAACAACAAAAAAAAAAAAACAAAAAAAAAAAAAACAAAAACAAAAACAAAAACAAAAAAGCAAAAAACAAAAAACAAAAAAAATCCATTTTAATCTGACGATTGTCGCTAGTTGTTCAAAATCAGATATTGCGTTTCTGTGGACTTGAGGTCATTGACCAGGCGCCAAATCAGTGCAGAAATCAAACGCGTCTCCTATAGATCCTACCCCGATGATAATGTCAACCTTCATGGAAACGTTCTGTTACGAATTCAGAAAAAAATTTTATTTCACGACAGATAGAACTACTGCTATTACATCTTACCGGTGGTACTAAAGTTCGCCATAATATTTTCGCTTGACTTGGATACCATTCGATGTGCTCAAACGGAACAGTTGTATACCCCAGTAGTTTTCCTCTGCTGAACTTGTCAAACGCATAAAAACCAATCCTTAGAGTAAGCTCCAATAATTCCCTCGCTGAATACCCAACAAACTCGAACGTCTCGTTGAATATTGGTTGTGTTTCATTGATACGGATTTCTGTGTGGTAAGCGTGGTCAATGTCGGGTAAAAGCTGCAGGCGAACTTGAGTATCTGGGCTTCGTCCATACCAACGAAGAGGCACATTTAGTGCGCAGATAATATGAACAAAAAGGCGACTGTCGTGAAAGTTATAGAACAGAGAGAATTGTATAACACAAGGTTTTCTAGTAAAGTTTATACCACTTTCAATTTCTCCACTTGCTCGAGGGTTAAAAATCGGTGAATTATTTCCACATTGATAACTTTCACTAGAAGAACATTTTTCTATAATGTTCACTGTTGTCTCCCCAGCAATTTCATCTAATTCCTTAAATCTGGTTGAAATAGGCCAACAGCTCATAAGAAATTGGACCAGTTTTCTATGCATTCGGCATCGTACGAATATTGTACATGTCGTGATTAAAATGAGGGCTAGAAAGATTCCAGTGGAAGTCCCAGCTATGGCGGCTATTGCATAGGAACCTGTTTTCAGATATAATGGCAAAATTTATATCATGCTGGCTGTGGATGTCAAATGCATGAATATCAATAGCTTCTTATGTGTTTTATTTGACTAACCTGTTATTGCCATGATCCAAAATCAAATCTGTTTTCAGAGTGAGATACACTATGAGATTGCCAAAAATTTTGTTTCTTGGATGTACATAATAACAACCTAAGCTTTTCCTTTTACCTAGACGGGTTTAGCATGTCGAGGTTTGCGTATGCGCGTGTGTGTGGTTGGGGGGAGGGGGGCAGAGAGGTAGGGCCAGGGCTTTGGAGGGGAAGGTCATTTACGTGGAATCTAAATCTCGTCAACCGTGTGAGTCACACTTTTTTTTTTTCAATGTTTCTTTGCATTTTTGAGGAGGTAATAGTAGTCGGAATTCACTTGAACTTAAACCTAAGAATGCTGGCTAACAGTGCTAACGACTCCGCTAAAGCTACAGTGTATGCGGGCTAAGACTCACTAAACCAACTTTTGTTTACTGAGGTCGGTAAACAAAAGCAGAAATTAGAATAACAAAACGAGCAACTCCTCGACTCGATCCTCTTCAAATTCGAAGCCTTAACATAAGAAAATTATGTGAAAGGAAAAATTTAAATATGTAAATATATATATATATATTTATTATTTATATTTATTATGATGACTTATTCTCGTTATCGTATTCTCTGGTATATATAAAGTGGATCGTAATGAGACAAGGCAGAAGGAAAGGGAAAAAAAAGAAGAAAAAACAAAAGAAAAAAAAGAAAAAAAATGAAAGAAAATGAAAGGAAAAACTGGAAAAAAAACAAAGAAAAACAAAAAATGGTAAAGAAAGAAATTAGAAAGAAGGAATCAGGGGAAAAGAAAAAAGCGGATAAAATGAAGAGAGAAAAGAAAAACATTGAAAAAGAAGAGAAAACAATGCGAAATGACCATAACTTCCCTCCCCTCCCCTCCCCTCAACATTTCAAAATCCTACCCAGCATGCCCCACGACATCTACATACGGGTATTTTATGTGACAACAGCGTGCTTTACTCTTTTCACTGACCGCCATCTTCTTTCACGTTTTAGACTATTTGTCAACTTTTACCTAAAAAATAATCCAAAATGCCTATCAGAGGATCAGGAAAAGGCGATGACATCGGGTGAGAATTATTTCTAATCACTCTGTGAAGTTTTTAAGGAGTATTTCTGAGTATTTATGCGTTTTTTGGTGCTTTTTTGTATTCAAATGTCATTGCACGAAGAGTCGTATTAACCACGAGGTTCATTCTTTCTTTCGTAGAAAAATCTTTGTCGGTGGTTTGGGACCCAATACAAGCAAAGGTAGTACAGCTTTAGTAGTCTTTACGCTACTTCTTTTCATTAATAACTAAATATAGTATAAATATCATACAAACGTATCGTAATTATAAAGAGGCGATGAAGGTATAAAGCTTAAATTTATATGAATTCCATATTTTCCCCCGCAGAATCATTACAAGATTATTTTGAGAAGTTTGGACAAGTTACAGATTGTGTATTAATGACAGACCCAATAAACAAACATTCTAGGTAAGATTTGGCAACCTGTATTTTGTATGAAAGTGTGAAAACTACAGAATATAGGACCCATGCCCAAACAGATAATAAAGAATTGTTAGACTGGTTTACACTGGCAAGACAAGCTGTTAATAAGCAGTACACTACTGAGTCTGCGTATGTTGCTTCTGACTCCGATACGACGCTAGTGTGAACATGTTAAAATCTACAAAGCTTTTGCTGTTGTATCACAGTGTGGGACAATAACAACAGAGCTAGGCTCCAAACTAGGTGAAAGCCCAAAGATCAAATTAGAATTTAGAAGTTGATTTTTGAGGGAGGAAAACCAGGGAGAAAAACCCTTGAAGCACAGGAAAGAACCAACAAACAACTCTACTCACATACAAAATTGAGATCGGCAGGACTCGGCGGAGCATTAGCAGTGCATGCCACCGGTGCTTCTCAATGATCGGCAAGGCAAAGTTTTGGCAAGACAAGTCACAGTTCAGGCTGGACATTATCTGATGTCTGGCCGTTATTTTTATTCCTGGATACCACCATTGGAATAATGAGAGAATAGAATACCCACATAAGATGCAGAATATTATAAAGTTCTACTATGACCTTGTAATTGAACTTATTTTGTATATATTTTTGTAGAGGGTTTGGTTTTGTAACATTCAGTGATCCCTCAACTGTCCAGAAGGTTGTCAATACACCAGTCCACCAACTTGATGGCAAGAATGTGAGTGTGCTATTGTAAAAACCTTTGATATCTATCCATATATTTGTTAGAAAATTCCTTGGGGACTGTTAATTTTTTACACGCCATTGATGCTGTTGGGATTTGGAGAGGGGCTGATGGGATTTGGGGAGGGGGCACAAAATACATAGCATTTAAGGGGGGAAAACAATAATTTATTCGCATCAGCGCATCAGTGAGTGCAAAAGGAGATATCGAGTTTAGTCCTATTCTGAATATCTCCTAGGATCAAATTAGAATTTACTAGTTGGTTTTTGCGAAGGGAGAACCAACAAACAACTCTACTCATACAACACCGAGGTCGTCGGGACTCGAAACTGGGTCGCGTTGGTGAGAGGCAAGCGACCGCTCTCACTGCTACGCCACCGATGCTTCCCATGGGAAAGCTAGGGGGCAGCCCAAAAAATAATTAGCTAAATAGACAATTTATTTTTTAAATTATCTGGTTTCAATAGGGGCCACATAAAAATTCAGTTTGGAAAGGGTTCATACATCTCTCGCTAACAATTCACAAAATCCCACCCAACTCCCCTATGGCCATAAAAAATGAACAGTCCCCTAGCTACTATATACTATGCTTTTATGAAATCTGACCTGCCTTTTGGCCAGTCATTACGGAAGCCCTGCATTGACTATAATATGCTGAGAGAACAGATGCTATGTGAAAATGGTTAATAATTTGGGTGGTAACTCGTTATATATTGTTTTGAATTAAGATTGATCCCAAACCTGCTGTACCAAGAGGACCAGGACAAGCACTACAAACAGGAGTAGCTCAGGTACAACTTTTAAAATCTCTTTTCTTTCTTTAAGGGTGCTTAAAACAGATAATTTGTGATACTACAGTGTGTAACACTACTCCCTCTAAACCAAGTAGTTGTGACATAATAGACAATTAAGACCAACCAGTATTAACAAGAAGGCAATATTTCAAGCCATATGTTCTGAGGGCGCTGTTGATTATTTCGGAGTGGCCAGTTTTTAATGGTCAAGCCAGGTCTTTGAACTGGACAAACGAAGCCTCCATCATTTCTAAGAGTCAAGGAGCACCATTTGTGAACTGTATGTTTGGTCTGATCATTTCAACTTATTCGAAAGCCCCCTTCGTTTAGACCTTAAACTCTTGCTGATTTGAATGTATTTTTTATTATTTTTTAGCAAAAAGTCAATAACAATGAATTAAAGGTTTTTATTGGCGGTATCGCAATTGGGACTACAGAAGAGGACATAAAACAGTACTTCAGTGGGTTTGCCGAGGTGAGTATCTTTTGATGATAACCACTCTATAATGAGTATTCTAATGGGTCCTCGATGCTAGTTGCAAAGTATTGGTGTTGAGAAAAGGTATTGAGCCCCATCCCAAATCCTCTCTACCCCTACCTGAACTCCTTGCACTTCAAGTTAGGGTCATAACTGTACTTAAATTAGCTTTTGCGAAGTTAAAGAAGTTTGTTCCATTATGGGGCTGTTTGGAGGGACGCTTTATCACTCAGTTGACATTTTATGCATCAAAAAATAAAGTCTATTTTCTTGCCTTGCTTCAATGATCAAATCTGAGTTAAGAAAACTTCATTTGGTATTGCTGTACTTTTGTTGTAGGTTAAAAACGTACAGTTGATCGCTGAAAAAGGGACCAAAAAACCCAGAGGTGAGTTTGTTACTACATTACCAAAAATAGATATAATACAAGATATCTGGGTGAAAAAGAAATCCATTCAGATTATGATTGAAAAGTAATCTTCCAGGGTAAAAAAAGCCTTGCTAAATTATTCCAAAGCTTTTTTTTACATGAAATATAATATATATTAACATAGTGATGGTCTACCTGTTGTAACATTTCAGAATTATGAATAATCTTTGTAAGGTTCAGTCCTTTGATACTGCCATAAAAAGGTGGGGGGGGGGGGGGGGGGGAGCAAAAATTCATCAGTGCCATCTACTGTATGTATCTAAGCTGCAAGTTCACTCCCAAAAGCTAATTGGTTATCTACAGTAGTCCAAGTTTGAATCTTATAAACCCAATAAATTCAATAGCATCAATCTTGTTTTTTACCATAACTTGGAAATTTCTTGCTAGCTGATTGCCTTAGAACCATTGTCGATTAGAGGATTAAACCTGCTTGTGTTTATGACATCCGTCACGCGCACTGAGCAAGCGGATGAAACAGCTTTTCCAAACTATTTACTTGTCTTTCTGTTCAATTTTTTTGACTTTGTTATGGTAAAAAACAAATCAAAGTCAGTTTTCTATGGGTCTGTACTGTAATCGAACATGAAATGACGTCAGAAATGATCCAAACGTTGCAGTGAAACCACTTGAGTTTGGATCATTTTTGACGTCATTTCATGTTCGATTACAGTACAGAGCCATAGAAAACTGACTTTGATTTGTTAATATTTCTCAAAATATCAAAATATTTCTGGTATTTTGCCTCTCACAACACTCTATAACTTTTCCCTATAGTTTTTATACTAACTTAATCTAATTATTTTACCTTAAATTATAAATAACTCATGGCATGAACACAGTGAAATATTCATTGATATTACCTCCCTTTCAGTGTTGAGTCATTTCCTTAACCAAAGATTACACCTTATAGCCTTTTCTAAGCCCTACATAAAAAGGAGTTTCTAGCTTAAGATTAATTGGCCCTAACTGGTTGAAATTAAGATCTATGTCGTACAGGGAGGACACTTGAACCATGAACGCTTCAAGGTTTTTTTGACATTTTTTCATAACTATCCAATCAAATCTCTCTGTAAAAACAAAGGAGTCAAACATTTTTTAGGCTCCACCCAATCACGACAAACGACGGGAAATCTTAGATGTTCCATTTTTAGCTCACTTAAGAAGTGATTATGCAAAACTGTGGCACAAAGTGCAAATTTTCAATAATTTACAGAAATAAAACAAAAATGTCATTCATTGACGAAGTAGCTGTTATAAAATAATTAATACACTTTATATTAACGGCAACAACTCAAGAGACTCTGGAATCGCATGAAAATGTTGGAACCTCGGCAAGAATCTGGGTTCTGATTGGATGATTTGAAAATGTTAAAAAAGACCTTGTAGTGTTCATGGTTCGAGTGTCTGCACAGTAACATATTGAAGTCAAAAACATTTGGGAGTATTCTTTTCTCCTTGCTATAGCCAAAGCAATGAGAATTACGAATAAATTGGTTGATTACAGCAACAACAAAATAATAAATGAAGAGTAGACTCGTTTGACCTTTGGGTTAAATTTATTGGTGTTGCTGTTATATGGAATGGTATTTCGAATTTCATATATATAAATTATTGTTAACTCCCCTTTCAATAAGATATAAGCTTAAGTATTTATGCAATTGACAACCTTTACGCAAATTTAGTAACCTCCAAAGAGGGGGAACCCCTAACTGTTTATTGTTCGAAAATATGACATTGTACCAAAAAATGCTGTAAATTGGAAACATTTTGTGGGTACAAAAGATTCTAAGCTTAAGATTATTTCTAACCTTAGACCGAAATTTTATGTTTTAAAAATGTTAATCTGGAATTTTGAGATTTTGAAATTAATCTAGAGCTTATAACTTATTGTTAGGGAGAATATTATATTAGTTGTACACGCTGTACCCATGATGATGTTTCAAAAGTGCACCTGCAAAATTGCTTCAAAAAGTTATTTTTTCATATCTTGTTTTTAACATTTTTGGTTTGATGTGTGAAACAATAGGCCCTTTGCAGCTAGTGGTCACGTGCTTGGATACCGCTTAGCAACACAAAACTGGAGAGCAAGCCTTCCAGTAAACAAAAGTTGTAATAGGTCAAGCACGCGTGGTTTTATACGATAGTTTCATCGTTCAAAACGCTTAATCCTTTTGCCCTATCTACAAACACAGTAAGATAATCTTAAATTCTCTCCTTTGGACTCGATTTTTGGTTCGAAGTAACGATATTCTTCGCATTATCGCGAAAAAATTGTCACCGCCGGCCCGCTCGACGGCTGAAAAACATGGCGACTTCGCAAGGTATGTACTTCAAAACTCTCCTTTTTTTTGGTTTCTTTTCAATTATTGGACTTCTAAAATCTCTAAAATAACAGTTTAGATTGTGAATGGTGATCGATTGTAATTGGACGGTATTTTAATGGACGATTTGTTTATTTTTTGTGAGAGTGATTCCACGTCTAAAGTCAAGACTAACCCATGTTTACATATATTCGCTGTAGATGTTAGAACTCCCGACGAGCCATCACATACCAAGAAAAATTCTTCGTACTGATATTTTTATATTTATTTTTGTTTTAGATGAAGTAGAAACTCAAGACATCTCTATCTTTCCTTCCCTCACCTTCGATGATGTAGGGAGCTACGCTATAGAGAAGTCTGGCTGCACAAGCACTTCGAAAGCGTACAAATTTATGGCGGAACCAGGCTATTTACATGACGTTAAAGGTACTTGATAGCCAAAATGTTTTTTCTATTTCATTATGATATGAATGGCAGACAATTCACACTAATTTTTCCAATTTTTTAGTGATATATACCGACCAGTGCGTGAGAGTTAAATGCAAGTGTTACCGCTCAATGAGGAAGTCTGAACCACCGCACATTTTAGAGGTGTCAGTCCAGAACAACAATTTGACATTGCTGTCTGGGCTGTGCTCATGTGTAGCCGGGGCAGGTGGATACTGCCATCATGTGATCGGGCTTCTTTACTATTTAGCCCTTCTTAAGCAACTGGGACATCGGACATTGCCTGATGAGCTAACATGTACCAGCATGAAGCAGCGTTGGAGCATACCTAGAGGATCCAAAATCGCACAAAAAGAAATACAAGACGTGCTAGTGAAAAAACCCCAACTTGGCGCTTCGTACAGTAGATATATCAAGAGTAATTTGTATTCCCCATCTACCCAGTATCCTACCCTCACAAAAGAGCACTTTAATGGCTTCCAACCACCTTATCCTCTCTTTACAACCATTCTGCCCAATCAAGATCAACTTGGCAATATCCCATTTGTACAGAGCAAGTTTGGAAATGTCCCAAAAGGCTGTGTCCTGTCATATCAACAAAAGATGTCAACTGACTACATCATAAATGATTTTACTTGCACTTCTTTCCCAGAGCTTCCCCTCTCAAGTGCAGAGGACAGATTTAATAACAATGTGTCAATCTGTCTTGACAGTCGTCAACAATCTATATTTGGAACATTGTCTGTGACAACAGAGTCATCACTGAGAGTGCAGCAGCAAACAGTCACTCAAAGTCAGAGTGATGTATGGCACCTGCTCAGAAAAAAAAGGGTAACAGCAAGCAAATTTGGCATTGTCGCTCGCCGGGTGTCACATTTTGACACCCTTGTCAATCAGCTAAACCCCACCAGATTTGTACAAACTGCAGCAATGAGAAGAGGCATTGAACTTGAACCACATGCTGCCATGGTCTATGCTAGCAATGCAAAGGGTGGAAGAGTAAACCTCTTCCCATCTGGGCTGATTGTCCACCCAAAGTGCCCATGGCTAGGTTGTAGCCCAGACAGGAAAGTTTATGACCTTGATGCCGTAAATAATGGTCAGAATCCCTTTGGCTTGTTAGAAATAAAGGTCGTTAAAGAGGGGGAAACATCATTTGACAATGTGAGGTATCTCACCAAGGACCAGAACACTAACCAGTACAAACTGAAAACAACAGACATTTATTATTACCAGATCCAGTGCCAGCTTGGACTCACAGGATTAGAATGGTGTGATTTTTTCAGTTACATTGACGAAAATTTGTTTGTTTGCTCTAGAATTAATTTTGATTCAGTGTTTTTCCAGCAAGCAAAGGACAAAGTTGATAGTTTTTTCTTCAATTACTATTTACATTAATACACTAAGATTTTTGTTGTTGTTCTCAAACCATGGCCAGATTTCTTATGATAACAAATATTATATTATTTTTATTAATGACAAATCAATTCATAATCTTAATTTATTTTTTATTATATTTATATCATATTAGTATTATATTTATTTGTGCTATTTAGATTTTGTGTTTGTTCATTAGTTTTTTTTTTTTGAGTTTTCATTTACAAACAAATTGAAATAGTTACAAAAAGCAATCCAAGACACATGATAAACCAACCTGCATTAAAGATTATCTAATGGGTTATGTAAGCCACATTAATCATACATTCACCAACTTCTTACAGACACTATGCCTCATTATTACCATTGGATAAAATAAGTGGGCCTTGAAAATTTGTAAGGAGGCAGGCTACAGTATATAACTGATTGACTGAACCTAAAGTGGACAATGGCACATCTGAATCAAAAAAGTGGTACTCTTTGACTCTTCTTATTGCCCTCTCGACATGAATTCTAAGACTTGCTAGTGTCTTTGTTTTTTGAACATCTGCGGCCTAGAATTGTTCCTGACTTTCAAGAAACGGAGGAATATTTAACTCTACCCGCTTCTCCCTAAGTAAATCTTCAATGTCAAACCCTTTGTCTGCCATGACTGAATCACCAGGTTCTAACAAATCTAGAATGCCGCTGCACCTTGTGATTTCCTTATCACTAATCCCCCCTGTGTAAAGGCTAGAAACGAAGCTAATAGCTCCATTAGGGGTAATGCCTATCAAACCCTTGAGTGTAGTATTACTCTTATAACTAGAATAAAGCTGCGACTGAAGTAGTAGGGAGGTAGGTGTTTGAACAAAAATCTCTGTACAATCTAAAATGACACGTGTGCTTGCATAAAGCTTTTTAAAACCTTCTGGCATAAACCTATCAACATCTTGCCTTGAAGGCCAGATCACTTGACTACCAAGAAGAAAATACAAAAAATTAGTCCATGTGATCAATTTCCTGCAAACTGACGATTTATGTATTCGGAACCTATGAGCTAAATCCTGTCCGAATAGACCTAGTTTGAGGCGTACACAAAACATAAACAATTCATCCACAAGAAGCATATTTCTTGAGTCTGGTCTACTTTCTCTTTCTCCAGAGGCATAACAATATGTCATTTGTGCAGCACATGGCTGCAAAAACTTAAAAAAGAACTGAATATGTAAATAGGATGGGAAACCTGTATAAAATCTTATGATCTCATTGTCTGTGCCAAATCTCTCAAGCCCAAATTTATTAAGTGCTAATTGTTCTGCAGCTTGCCTCTTAATGTCCTCAATTTCTTTTGCAGCTTCAACTTTAACCCTTTTTATTTCAGTGAGGGCAGCTGCAGTTTCATTTCTACTTTGTTCAAGTTGCTTTTGTGCATCTTGGAACTGTGCTCTGAGTGACTGGACTTGTGCTTGTAGGTCATCCATGCTGAAGGTTGTAGAAGTGCTGGGACTATTATCTTCATTGTCATCACTTTCATCTGTCTGAGTGTCTCTGTAAAAAGGTTTTGAAATTATGATGACACTCAGTTCACACTCAGTTCACACTAAATAAAAAATTATAAAAGACTAAATTATTAAAATTATAAAATTATTTTGGTTTAAACCAAAATAAACATCAAGTACGATTCCATCAGTCAAGTCTAAATGAAATGTATTGAAGTAGAAATATGTGATATTCATTACCTATCTACTTGTCGAATTATCTTTCTTCTTGCTTTGGATTTGGTTGACCAGTCAAAGATTGATGGTACAGCTTCTCTTTTTAGCAACTGACGTCCAGAATCAGTGGGAGGATTGTAATCTTCCTCAGTGAAGTGTTTTGAGCACACTCTGGTACTTTTGTTAACCTATTATAAATCAAATGTCCTTTTAATAACAATGTAACTGTATTCAACTATTTTTATCTTCATTACAGTTTTTTAAAGATCCACAGGCAATTCGTATTGTGCATTGATATTGTTAGATTCCTATATACCTTGAAGTGTGGGCCCACATCTCTTCGTATCTTCACCAGCCATTCCTTTTTCAATTGCTCATCCCTTGCACGGCCTGGTAAGCGGTGAAACTTTAAATCAGGATGATATCGAGAATCTCCGTTACACAAGGGAACACAACAATGGTACGAAGAATTTTTCTTGGTATGTGATGGCTCGTCGGGAGTTCTAACATCTACAGCGAATATATGTAAACATGGGTTAGTCTTGACTTTAGACGTGGAATCACTCTCACAAAAAATAAACAAATCGTCCATTAAAATGCCGTCCAATTACAATCGATCACCATTCACAATCTAAACTGTTATTTTAGAGATTTTAGAAGTCCAATAATTGAAAAGAAACCAAAAAAAAGGAGAGTTTTGAAGTACATACCTTGCGAAGTCGCCATGTTTTTCAGCCGTCGAGCGGGCCGGCGGTGACAATTTTTTCGCGATAACGCGAAGAATATCGTTACTTCGAACCAAAAATCGAGTCCAAAGGAGAGAATTTAAGATTATCTTACTGTGTTTGTAGATAGGGCAAAAGGATTAAGCGTTTTGAACGATGAAACTATCGTATAAAACCACGCGTGCTTGACCTATTACAACTTTTGTTTACTGGAAGGCTTGCTCTCCAGTTTTGTGTTGCTAAGCGGTATCCAAGCACGTGACCACTAGCTGCAAAGGGCCTATTGAATCTTCATCATGTATTATTATGAATGTTTTTATAATTTATTTCTATTTAGTACTAACTAGTGTGGTTTTATTTATTATTTTAGATACAGCCCTACTACACCTTTAAATCCTTAGCCTTAATCTACTATAGCTCTTGTTTCTAAAATGCTTCAGTCCTTGTTGTCTATCTTTGTATTGTTGTGTTGTATTTGCTTTTGTCTTGTATATTGGTGGTTTTCTACACTAACTCTTAGAAGTATACTAAACTTATTTCACTATGAACTTCACATTTTTTTGCCATTTATATTGCACGAGGCAACTCAAAATCAAATACCTTAATGCTTAACTCTTAACTGAAAAAGAAATCCATTAGTTTTTCATAGTTAACTTTTATTTAAGACAGTCAATTCAAAAAAATGTTGACATAGACTGGCTCAAGCCTATGCGACTGGGCCAAAACTGAGTATAGGTAGAAATCACAGAAGCAGTTGCGCAAATCCAATGGTTTCATCTACCCATAGTTTTGCTTACTGAAGTTTGTCTAACAAACTTCAGTAGGAAAAACTATGAGTAGGTGAAACTATGATAATTCCCTGAATGGATATGCCTCACAGTACAGACCATTATTTTATGAGCAGCAGTTGTTGAGGGAGATATTCTTATTGTAAGTGTGCAAATGATGAACCACTTCTGGGGCAGCTACAAGATTTTTTCTAGGGGGAGGGGTGTACCATCCAGGATTTTTATTTTAGGATAGGGTGCACCCTTTGCTTACAAACTCAAACACCAGTAGATATCAGGGCATCTAGGGAAGGGGGGGGGGGGGGTTCACTCCCCCTGCACCCCTCCCCTAGGTCTAACCCTGCACTTAAGTGGTTTCTACCCATAGTCACTTTCAGTCAAGTCCTGTAGGCTTGAGCTGCTTGATGACAACATTTTTTGAATGGACTGTATACACAACCATTTTAAGGTTTACAGTTAAAAACCTAATAACATTAACACTCCAGCAAGTTTATTTTTATCAATAAGCACCTAAATTTTGTACAATTTAATAAATTCTATGCTGTAGTCTTGTATCTAAAATTGTGTTTCTAGTCTTAAAATAGGACTTGGCTCTTTTCTTTTGTGTTGTTGCTTGTTTCTTTTGTCGAGGTAGAGGCTTTTGTCGAGGTAGAGGCTTTTGTCGTAGTTGCTGCTGTTATTGTTGCTTCTGCTTCTGTTTCTCCTGTTGTTATTGTTGCTGTTATCGTATTTCTCTTTTAATTTGGCAATACGTACTTTGTTGTTGTTTTCCAAGTAATTCCTAACCTTTCCACAATGTAAATATTGCCTACTTAATTATTTACTGGCTGACAATTATCTGGGTATCTACAAGGATTATAAAAAGTATTGTCAACCTACGAGGGATTACACCTTATAATTAACGTCTTTACTATTCTATTATATTATGGTAGGATTTGGGTTTGTAACATTTGATACAAAGGAAGCAGTTAACAAGGCAGTTGATATGCACTATCATCAGATCAATGGAAAAATGGTGTAGTTAGAGCTCCATAATAATGTTGTTGTAGTTCTTGATTGGATTTGCTGTTATTGAACTAGCTGCAATAGATACCTTAAGATTATCTTTGTTCTCAGGATAAATGGGATATATGAAAAAAATCACTTTTTCTCAATGGAATTTGTGTCATTTCTTTTGTATTTTTCTTTTAACGTTTCAAAACAATTTGTATTAAAAAAATCTTTGGTTTGTAATGTGATTTTAACTTTTCAAGGATTTAATTCTTTTGATACCAGCTAGTTCAAAACAACAATACAGGACTACGAAAAATCATTGTTGTATTTGTCTTTGTTGTCTTTCATTGTCGTTTGAGTCTGTTTTGAATGTGTGTTTTGTTACGTATGGAAAAACTCTGTTTAAAGATAGAGCTTAGATCATATATCTGAAAGTTATTCTATCCTTTAAATGAACATAATTACATTCTTTAATCAGAGTTTTTCTTCATGCTTCACTGATGGCTTACTGAAACTTCAAGGCTAGCTATTGTTTACTTCCGAATTCACACTACTTTGATTAAGAAATTCTAAAGAGATGAATAATTTATGGCCACCAACCTAACACTTATAGGTTAACTTGAAGTTTCTGCTTTCGCTTTTGTCTAGAGTTGGCTTGTAGTGGTTGTTGATATAGTGCTGTGTGAAGTACTGTTGATGTAGTGCTGTGTGAAGTACTGTTGATGTAGTGCTGTGTGAAGTACTGTTGATGTAGTGTTGTGTGTTGTACTGTTGATGTAGTGCTGTGTTGTGCTGTTGATGTAGTGCTGTGTGTTGTACTGTTGATGTTTTGCTGTGTTGTACTGTTGATGTTGTGCTGTGTTGTACTGTTGATGTGAAACCGTTGATGTAGTGCTGTGTGTTGTGTTGATGTAGTACTCTGTGTTTTGTACAGTTGATGTAGTGCTCTGTATTGTACTGTTGAATTTTGCAGTAAAAGGGATCAATGAAATTATTAATACATTCAATTTAGTTCCAAAGCAAATCTATTCCAGATAGCATATTTTAACTTACTATGAGAAAACCTTATTAAATTGAAAACCTAGATATTTTTAGCTTAATTAAGGCTTAATTAACTTACAAATTCAATTACAAATTAGAGTATTTAGCTTAATACTTTGATTAATATATCCTTGCATTCTCATGACTCTTATATTAAGGGCTTGAAAATCCAAGGGTACTTGACTAAAATTATCCTAGATCATACCAATTACCTTAGTTTGGGGATGTGTATATGTTAGTTGTAGTTTTCCGGTGTTAGTAGTGTAATGTGAGCTGCTTGGTTATTGATACTTCAGTTCTCGGGTATTCTAATAGTATACTTATGCTGTCTTTTTGTTTTTTGGATACAGGTCGAAGTTAAAATAGCTGAGCACAGAATGGGACAACCAAAGATGCCCTTTGGTGGACAGGCCAATCCACTTGCTACCCCTGTACATGGAATGCCGGGTGCTATGGGGCGTGGACAGTTTGGCCAACAATATGGAATGCAATCAGGTATGTATTGCAAGTGTGCAAAAGGGTTCACTCCCTCTCCTCATCATTATAGAGTAATCAAGTGTGACATCACGAAAAACATATTTTGGCTCTAAAAAATTTCGATCTCCAATTTAAATAGAAAGCACCACCGGTGCTTCCCTTAAATAGACTGACACGTGATTGTTACTGGATGGCAAAAAAAGCTGGACTTCCTTTATATAAAGATTATTTGCTGGATTACTAATGTCATATCCAAATCCTTTTCAAAAATACAAAAAAATAAGTGTGTTTCCTGTTGCGTGACCGACCATAATTTGCTTTCCGATTTTTGGCGACACTAATATTTTTTCATTCCCAAATGCACCACAGGGTTCCCAGTAAGCTCATTTCCACTGAAAACGAAAAAATACCTTGTCGTATCAGTAAAAAAAATGTCCAACCTACCGACCCCAATTATTTTTCTCATGCAAAAGGCCTTATATGATACTTTCAATTTCAATATACAAAGCAATTTGTTAACAAAGTCATATATCAGCACGTGACTGTTTGTTGCAAAAGACCTATTTTCATAGTTTATTCAATATGGCAGAGGAACCATGAACAGAATATGAATGTTGTTCTCTCCATTGCTTTGAGGGGTTTTATAAACATTCCCCTCTGCAAAAAGCACTGTATACCTTCTCCATAGCTGTCATTATTATCATCTTTCTAGCTTATCCTCAACAAGCAGGTGTAGGACGTGGTGGATATAACGCCAATGCTGGTTATGGGGCATATGGCGCTGTAGGAGCTGGTGCTAACTATGGCTATGGTGGTAAGTTACTTAACAAATCCCTCTTAGATTTCCATTTGATGCCTTAAAGTGTTCAAAACTCAAGTGGAACAAGCAAGTGACTAAGTGGTTTCACTGTAAAGTGAAACATCACATTCCAATCATGATGATTAAAATACCGTTAATTTTGCAATTTTGGAGGTCACACATTTCACAGCACTTAAATTTTGCAAAAAAAACAAAAAAACATTCTAAGTCACTTTAATTTCGCCATTTCACAGAAAGAGTTACTCATTACCTGTTTTAATTCAAACACTCAGCTTTCTTGAACAGTGACTTTATTAATTATCAGTAACAATGATGAAAAATAGTTCGCGTTAATCAGACATGTTCTGGTGCAGTCAGCAACTGCCAAAGAAAGTACTAGCAGTACCAGTGATGGGGAATAAGAGATTGTCTCAGATGTCGAAGCTCATCAAATTCAATATTTATTTAAATGTGCATTATGGGTGACCACTTAATTTTTGCGATTTTTTTTTAAGGGTTCAAATTCACCATGTATGGACAAAGCACCCTAGTAATACTCATATCTGCTAATTTTAGCTCCGCAGACACCTCAAGGGTATGGTGCAGCTGGTATGCCGATGGGTGGAGCCCCTGCAAGTGGAGCAGGCTATACCCCTGCTGCTTATGGAGCTGCCCCTCAGATGCCTGGTTATGGCGTGGGTGCTGGTAGAGAACCTGCTGCACCAGCGTATGGAGCAACACCAGGTAATGATCGATTCATGTTGTGTAGCTGTGGTTAATACATTCACTTTATACGAATTTATACGACCTTAGCAATAGACCTAATCAATTTAGGCAGAATATTTTCCCATTTCATTTTTTCCCATTTTTTGGGTGGCATGGGTGGCGTTCGCAGTTAACGTGTCGTCTTTCACCACTGTGAGTGCAACGGGTCGGGTCGCTGGTTCCAGCCCTGCGGTCGTCACATGTGAATTGAGTTTGTTTGATGTGTTTTTCTCTCCTATGCTACAAGGGTTTTCTCCTGGGTTCTCCGGTTTCCTCCCTCCATAAAAATCAACATGTGAGTTGAGCGTTGTGTGCATAGAATATTAAATGTAGTGGTAAGGCGTGTGAGCGAAAAGTGCCCCCAATTAGTGCAAAAGCGCTACAACGACTAGACACTTAAACAAAGTGATTTATTATTTTTTTTAATTTTTAATTTTTATACCTTATGTCATTTGAGTAGTATCCATTTTCATGTTTTTTATGTGTTAACATTAAACAAAGAAATGATACTCTAGGAAATGAAATGGGAAAACAGTAACTTAGGTCTGTCATGTGTCTTTCTCCGATTTCTCAATCTCAGTTTTTTTATGACCAAAGGATGCCTGTAACATCTTGTTCTATTTCAGGACCTGGTGCTGGAGTACCTGCTCATGGGGAGGCGCCCGCAGGAGGTGACTACTCTGCCTACAGTGCTTATGGTATGTATTTTCTACAGTATCTCTTACTTGGTTGTTGTTTATTGAGGTTTTACATCCTCACAGGGCTTAAAATAACTGGCCAATAAGTTGCGGGTCATGATCACAGGCCTAATTAGTTTTAGCCTAGTCATTTCTCATCTCTTGCTAAATGTCACTGGTCAAAATGACTGGCAAGGCAAAGATTTGACTAGACAAGTTACAGTTCTGGCCGATGTCTGGCCGTTATTTTAAGACCTGCCATCACTTGCCCACACCCATAATACAGCTTTGGCTGCCTGTGGTTAGATGGTAGAACGATGTGATCCCTCTGTTCTTGGAAATTGAATTTTTATGTTTAACGATTGTGTGCTGCCGTCACATAATGGTACATAACCTCTATTAGCCTTTTTGGAGTTGTAGACTATGCGTTGCATTACGGGGAGGTTTTGAGGAATGCTTCATCAGCCTGTTGATATTTTATGCAACACGATTTCTGTGAGTTCAGAATTAAGAATCGTGACACAAGGTGTAAGAGTGTTTACACGGTGCAATGAAGACTTAATCGTTGCCAAAAGTAGAAACGAATTATACCTTTCGCAATGAGTGCTGCAACTTGTCTTGCAAAATGTTTCAATTTGTGCTGGAGGTTACAAGTTTCAAATAAAATTGCTTTGTGTAATCGCATCTTAACTCTTATCTGATTTGTTGGTGTTCTTTTTGTGTGTGTGCAGGACTCGGCAATTACCAACAACAGGATTCGCAGTACGGACCTGCTAGAGGGTCATTTGGCAGTGAAGCTGCATACTCAGCATACCCTGCTGGGGATTCGTATGCCAGTGCAGGTGGTCCCGCTGGGTATGGTGCAGGAGGCAGCGCGGGAGAATCCTTTGGAAGAGGTGGAGGAGCCGCAAGGGGATTCCATCCTTATGGACGCTAAATATCTTATATTTAACTACCATACATTTACTTTATCACTCGTGTAGTCTGCAAGTACTCTCGTTGGGTTTTCCATCCTTATGGACGCTAAATATCTTACATTTAACTACGACACACATTACACATTTACTATATCACTCTTGTAGTCTGCAAAATTCCTTATCCTGTTTAGTTGGCAATGAACGAAAGATTTTACAGTACTTGAACAAAAGATTGTAGAATATTACCGATAGTTATCATACATGTTGGCTTATAATGATACATACCTAGGAAACGCTCTAAGATTTTTATTTATTGTTAAGATTGACAGCTACGTTCCAGATACAAGAATGCTCACTTCATAAGGGACGGACCATTAATGACGTTTTAATGGGAGGCTATATATGTGTTAAATACATCTACAGTTAAAGGCAAATCACTTTTCAACAGTATCAAATGTAGATAGTCCTAGATTGATATTCATTTGTTTGTAAAGACCAGAATTTTCTCTTTTCCCCATCTACTGATTTTACTACTTTGGGCTTGTATAGATTTTAGAGTCCCTATATTTGTAAGTAGCTGGAAACACTAGAATAAAAGATCAGAATTTTCTTTATTCTCTGTATTATTTTTGAGGGATGAGTATCAGAGAAAACCCTGGGATAATTGGAAGGGAAGTGTAGGGATCAAAACATTGGTTGTTTGAGTACGTTTGCGGGTAAAATACTTCAACGTTCAAATTTTTTCATACTTTCATCGATTAACAATACATACGTATTGTAAAGAGTCGAAAAATTGGTGTCTGAACTCGTTTTGGAGATAATTCGCATGGTATTTAGCACCAACTTCTATGAAAAACATTGGAGAGCGTGAAGATTGTGAGTGAGTTTAGTGAAGATTGTCGAGAGACTGGGTTTCTGAACGTTACAACTTTTACAAAGGAATGTATGTTAGCACATTTCTTTTTTTAAATTTCATGTTTACGTGCAATCTTCGCAGTCTAACTTATATCGGTATGACAACTTTTTACTGGGTTACCTATGGCAGCCCAGTCTAAATATGAGTTGCGTGTCTCCGTATTGTCCTGCGTAAGAAAAATGCCAATATTGCGCAATAGTACCCAGGGGTCTTCGCGGTACCACCCAAGAGTCCCTTGTGGACATGATACAGAGATCCCGTACTTGTAAAGTCTGATTTATATTCAAGTGACAGTTGCGCATATTTTCTTTTTCGTTAGTTGCTGACGCCTTAGGAATAAAACAGGACAGGACTAGGAATAAAACTGACCAAGAAAGTTCAAGATGCCGTGAAAAGATCTTTCTTTCATCTTTCTACTCCATTTTTTAATATAGCTTATCAAAGCAGTATTCTATGCTGAAAGAGTTTAATACCCCATTCACACCTAAACGTGTTTAGTTAAACTGTGTTTTCATTAGGAAAAAAATTGAGAAACTGGAAACCTACAAATATAATGAAACTTTGTAAAATATTATCAGAGCAAGACAAAGGATAGCTTACATGCATTATTTCACCAAATATTGTGCAGTGTTCGTAGATAGTTTTTCAAACCTGTGAATGGGGTATAAGATTAATAGCTCTAACTTAAACAAGGAAAATAAAAAAAATTTCCCGTGAGTGAAATGCCATGTTTAATTAATAAAGTCTGGCGACCTTCAATTCCCGGTGCTAGATCGCCTTCACCTTGTTTTACGTCATTTTTAATTGCCGGTTTTTTACTTGAGACTTAATAATGCTAGCGCTATAAACGATTATAGAAAGTATAAAAAGGTTTGTTCGAGTTTTAACTTTGGTTTGTGCTATCGCATGGATTGAGCTAGATTCTTAAAAATAAATGGAACTGCCGACCACTTAAAGTGTTTTGAATTTCTTGACCGGCTGCCGGTCATTTAGACACTCCTATGTGAAAATACTGAATTGGCCGGCAGTTTCATTTTTCCTCTACTATATTTCAATTTGACTGATTAGAGTAGCAGGAATAGGTTATGCAAAAATAGAAAAATTTTACTATTCTATTATTTTAAAAATCAAAAAAGAAAAACGGAAATAAAATGCAAAAGAGTGAGTACTTTAATGTTTAGGTCACCCATCCAAGTGCTAACCCTCCTCAGACGAGCTTGACTCAGTATCTTGAACGACAACAATTTATCCACTGGACCACGGTTCCAGGTGAATCGGCATAACAATAGCCGTGAAAACAATGCACCGAATAGACTAGACTTTTTAACAGTATTTTTTCAACCGATTCCGTGCGTGGCAGAGATGCAAGGGATTAGCCGATATGGTCTGGGGGCCGGCTGGTCTCTCTCCTGATGCCTTCGGCTAGAACATTTTCTTGCGTAATTCGTGCACCCAAGGGCAGAAGGATTTAATCGCCGTCAGGTCCGAAGTCCATACGCCGCCTCAGCTCTGCGGATGTCTCGGGGGTATGGCAAAGTGGAATCGTATTTTTGGAATTTCTTTTGGTGGGTTCGAATCACATCTTATCCACATAATTCTTTTTTTTTTTTTTTTTTTTTTTAATCCATTTTTTCTTAGATTTAAATCTTCAACAATTCCTAGTCGGTTGCTTATGAGCCTGTATAAATTCGATCAGACGTTATCAATCATATAAGCAATATCGATCCGCGAAAAGTAGAGTTATGCTTTCCTATTTCCTGGCAAAGTTTACTGACAAGAACATTTAGTGCACTTGGATCTCTATATCATATGCCCGCAAAGGACTAGTGGCCATGGATTTCTGCATTTTTTGACAAGGAAAATAAACAAACACCCCAGTAAATAATATGAAAACAAAGGATGGTAAAAAGATAAGAAAATTAATTGTTATAATTAATCTGACTGAGAACATTGGGGTATTTGATCTTGCTGCGTCATGGCGCAAGATCAAATTCACAAGTAGTGCGACATGCATAACGCAAAACTCTTTATATATAGCCTAAAAAATGGCAGCACCTGCAATTATTTTAATGTTATGTAGAGAACACCTTAAGGGAGAAGATCGTCTTAGACGAGTTAAACGAAATCATTCTTTTCTGTGAAAGATTCCATTATCTTTTGGCTAATTGACATTGCAAACTTCTTTAGGTGTACTAGGCATATGTGCACCATACAGGCAACCCGGTAAACGCCTCTAGGGCGTATTGTTTTCAGATCAAACAAATTTCTCTACAGCGTGACGTCACGTTAAAAATCTCAATTGTTTTGCAATTTCAGATCACGTCATTCCCTAGAGTATTATTTCTTTGTTTAACGGTTGCGCATGAGAAGACATTTGAATATGGATACAACTCAAACAAAGAATCTTATTCTAAAGACCATGTGTCATTCCCTAGCACATCACTTCTTTATTTAACGGTTGCACATGAGAAGACACATGAATATGGATACAACTCAAACAAAGAATCTTATTCTCAAGGGAATGACACGCGGTCTGAAATGGGAAAACATTACACACAAACCGCTCTCAAGCCGAAAATATCATTTTATTATATTTGGGAAGAAAACTCAGGGAAAATCATTTATTATCAGGGAGGCGAAGAGAGCTTAGGGAAAACCCTTGATAGTTAGTGAGTGGGCGAAAAACCCTGGGGAAACACTTGATTATTGAGTGGGAAGGAGTAAAAGGGAAAACTCTTGACCTATAAGCTAATAGGTGGGCGTACTGTTTACATTTCCAAAAATCAACTTTTGAGCCATAAACGATTGGACTTAACGCTGTTTGCATTTCTACGCGGCCACCCCAGGCACAAATCGCGTCGTGTAGTTTGCAATAGACTGCCGTCAAACACCTCATTCTATACTTGGATGTACTCACACTCTTTGCAATCGCTTTCGGAACTTTCCTTCGTGATATCTGACTGAGAAAGTTTGATAGAAAAGCCAACTCACTGATCCAAACGTGTATAAATGGCGTCAACATGAACGATTGACAGTTGTCTATTGCAAACTACACGACTCGATATGTGCCTGGGGTGGCCACGTAGTAATGCAAACGACGGTAAGAAATATAAAGTCATAACTGTTGATAAATATTTATCAATTTGAGAGCAGTTGCTTGATTATTTCAGGAGATATAATAAATTAAAGTTGGTAAATTTTGCAGTAAATGTAGGGAACATCTTGCCAACCAACATATATTTACTGTCAAATTTCACAACGTTAACTTGAAAACCATCATTTGTCCTCAAATTCTCAGATATCTTCCAAAGCGATAGGATCTTGCAACTTTTGACATTTGTTTGTTTATTGCTTGAATTTCCAAGAATTTCATGTCCTTGATCAAAACAAATAACGTCACCGTACGCCCACCTATACT
Source organism: Actinia tenebrosa (assembly GCF_029948245.1). Lineage (NCBI taxonomy): Eukaryota > Metazoa > Cnidaria > Anthozoa > Actiniaria > Actiniidae > Actinia > Actinia tenebrosa. The sequence continues at coordinate 12,981,851 of NW_028292582.1, forward strand.
CAGTTCACACCAACTAACCTTGTTTGGTTACTAATTTCTCTATCTATCTCTATCGTTCTTGTTTTTAAACAGTGTTAAAATTACCTCCCCTAGTTACTCAAGCGCATTGGACAATAAATTGTCGTTAGGAAATGTATTTTCTCAAAGTTGCCATGGAAAAAATAATATTCAATGCACATCATTTACACGTCATTTATGATGACCAAGCTGATAGTTATTGTTTTATCATGATCTGGAGCTAGTTTTTAATTCGATTGATACCCTCAAATATCCTCTTGACTAATCAAGGTCAGGGCGGTGGCATATTGCATAATAGTAATAGCAATAATAATAATAATAATAATAATAATAATAATAATAATAATAACAAAAACAACAACAACGACAACAACAACAACAATAATAATAATAATAATAATAATAATAATATGAGCGAAGGGAAATAAATTGAAGTGTCGTCCATACGTTCATAATTTTTGACCTTAGATATGGTGAACAGATCTAACTGTAAATTCTGAAGGTTTTATCGTATCAGCCAATTGATTAACACGTATTTACAGCTATTTCAAAAAAGGCAGGTTAAATGTTTTTTTTTTTTTTTTTTTGGCACACTACATACCCAGCTCGAACTACACTATGGGCAATGCGAAAGGTCACAACTATATGAAATCATTGCAAAAATTTGCCTGTAACAAGCCGGTTCTTCCGGGATATTTTTTCCTATTTACATAAGAATATAATACATTTAAAGGTTAGAAGGCAACACGCAACATGTAACGAAACCGTTATCAAATTGTTTTTGAAATAGCTGTTTACACAAAGCAAATTTTACTAGACCTGAATTTTTCTCCGTAGTCTCCAAGCGTTTGTGTTAGAAACTTTATCCATTTTCGCTTAAATTAGAGACTCTAACTGCCTTCTAGCATCCTAGGGATATCTTACGTTTTTGTTGTAAACGATCCCAGACTAAGTAAAACTATAGTGATTGGTACCAAGTGGGTGCACTTTTGAACGCGCTTCGCTCTCGCTTCAAAATTCCCACAAAAAGAGCACTCGAAATTTCGAAAAATTAGCTGTAGACTAAACTATACTGCTCCTTCCTCACGTATTTGTCAGACATTGGGCAATCGTTGATGATCATTTATTTTTTGACTGTCTTATTACGTTCAATAGCCACTTCTGCTATTCGTAATGTCGTAGGCACACTTCAACCACTCAAAAAGAGAAATTTAGCGCAATGAGAGTAATTTAGAATCCAAGTAAGAATGTAAGAATCGGGCCGAGCGGGCAAACTAAATAATAAAATGAATATACGAGTAAATAAGTAAATAAATGAACAAATGCACAAATGATAATTGGATCAAAGAGATGCGACAAATAAAATAAATCAATAATTTAATAAAATTATATAGATTATAATTGCTAAAATATTAGAGTCAAGATTGAACTTCAGAATAAGATAAATAATTTATACCGAATATATTTCGGACGATTTGTGAATTAATTTTTTTTCTTTTTCTTTTTCTTTTTTTTTTTTGAGAAACAAAGTTATTTTTTTTCCATTTTTCCTGGAACAGCGAGTTCGAATTGTTCTTCTTTTTTTCTCACTACTCCAAACATTTATATTCTTTTATTATCAATATTTTTCTTGGTGCGTTTTCCTAACTTTACGTGACGCCAATTTATGATCATTCTTTCTAGTAGCTTCCTATCCTCATAGATTTACGTCATAAACTTACTCTCCCTCGGCCTCACCCTACCCCCGATTCGTTGAACTGTTGTTTCGTCACTAGACTTTAAAGTAAAATTAAAATTTTAGCACATCTTTAGGTCTGTGAAAAATTATTTTCCATAGGAACTGAACTTAGTCTAGAGCTACTGAACTCGTTTGCAAAACATAATACGTCCTGTCGAGCCGTATTTTAAGTCCTCCGCTTTGTAATTGGTCAACTTAATCCCAGACTGGTTGGATTTGGAATATAAAACAGGTTGAAGACGGTCAGGACCCCTCTAGGGCGGTGGATTGTCAGTCGTTCTCCAGGTGCAAACGGCGCGCAATAGCAAACTTGATCAAGGAAGTTAAGGCGGCCAAACGCAGCATGGTTTGAAAACATTCATGGAAAAAAGCCGTCGCTTTATGAACTCCTAAATTCGCTTTTGAGAAAGAATCGCTTCAAGAACCATTCAAGAAGGAGAGTCTGCAGTGAAGAGAGGACGTGTCGCCTTGAGTCAGAATGCATCAGTTGACTACGATTGTTATTTTGGTTGCGAAGTGAACACATTACAAATCCAAGACAGCTCTCATATCATTGAAGTCTGAAACGGGTAGCGAGTGAAGAACATTTGAATATTTAAAACCCAAACTTGAAAGAAAAGAAATGCGCTCTTCATCTCGAATAGCTGAAGAACAAATTCAGTACCTAGGGTTCCTCGCTCGACAGTACTTTACATTAAAAGGCCAACTATATTTAAAGGCTAACGATACTGGAAAATGGCAACTGAAATTTGCAGCCCTCTACCAAAACTTTCTATTTTTCTTCGAAAGCGAGGAGTCGACTAAAGTAGCGGGAGTAGTTTTGCTCGAGCATTCGACATGTGAACATACATGCCTCGCGAATGTTAAAGACATGGAAAACCAGGTAAGGTTATATAAATAAAGACATGCTCTTATAACACTATTTCTCGCTGTACTGCATGTAATATGAATTAAGCCTTGATATCAGGAGAAAGAAAACTTTTTCTAATTCGTCAAACATTTATTTTCGCCTCGATCATCCGCGTTACATGGCTCATATGAAAACGCACTTCAAAATCATTTATTAATAAAATGTATGATTATTAATTCTTGGGGATATTTTCCGGTACCCGGCGATACTGCAATATTTTATCAGAATCCCATTTGGCGCATTCGAAGCCATTTCAGTTCTATATACATTAGAAGTATACGACTGTGCTATCAATATACCCCACCCGTGGCAATTTAAATCGATGTGTGTTTTGAACGCATAAATTTCCAATGCTCATTTGAGAAGTATAGTTACAATAATTTCATAACGAAGGCAGTTTTTTGAATATTCATAAGTGATCAGTTTATATATCTTCCAAGTACTTGATCTGATATGGATGAAAAACCTGTACAAGTCGTTCATTTACTCGTATGAAAATAATTATACAGGGAAAAAAATTAACCTTGATATAAAATTTAAACATGCGTATGCTGTCCTGAACGCTACCTTTTCTGAAGGCCATTGTTTTATCTCGAATCTATTGTAACGTTTCCCTATATCCACACAAGGAAATAGGAATATTTTTGTCTCTTGAAAAGTAAAAACTTGAAGGCCTAAATTTTTGCAAATCAGCAATTTTTGGGATAATTCTTTAGCTGAATTAAAGATTTGAAGCGAATGATTTTGGGCTTGCGTGTTAAATAATATAAAATGACGAGACCAGCTGGATGAGTTTTTATGAATAGAAAAAGAAAATGATAATTTCTGCAGAGTCTTTTTGCTATAAATGTTATCGACCTTAAAATTGCTCTAAAAACTCCTGGAAATCGTTTTCACAGTTTGACTAAGCAATTGTACTGACTTCTCGACAGCCTTTTTTATTTTTAAAGAAATGCTAAAAATAAATCCAAGGTTTACATTGGAATTATAAGGTTTATTTTTATTTTTATTCTAAAGAATTGGAGAAATTTATTAATGGTTAAAATAAAAAGATAATCTGTCGGGAAAGAGGTCTTCGCTCTGGCTTGATTTTCTATCAGTCTGAGAAGCATGAATTTAAGAGGAATATAAAACTCTGCTCCAAAACAAACAGACTAGTATTCAAATACATTCTGTCAAGAAAATTGGCGTTTTTAAATTGTCATTATCGCGAGCGGAGCAAACTCTGATAAGGAATCAAATATTTATGATCTTTAGCAACTCCTGTTTTTTGTTTTCGCTTTTTGATTTATATATTTTTAGTTTCGCTTAGACCCAGCAACCCTAATGCAAGTCTAACTCTTCGGGGTAACAGAATCATCCATGTTCTGCTGAGAAAATTGACAGGAATATAAATACATAACAAAGAAGACAAGTAACGATATTTTGAAAAGATTAAATATTTTATCTACTCTGGTTTTCAAAAACAAGTCGTTCAGCATACGAATACAAAAATAATTTGTTCGAAAATAGCTCCAAATCTACCACTCTAAAAATGCATTATTTTGTAAAAACGAAAACCATCTCAAGTTTTACTTCTTAAGGGAGGTCAGGTACAAAATTTTTTTTTTTTTGATCGTATTTTTTCGTAAATTCATATTTTTTCCTTTTAATAATTTATCATTCGAGGGATATGCATTATAAGTGCTTCATATATCTTGAGTAAAATGTAAAACAATGAAATTCGCCTTTAATTGATCCTAAGTTAAGGAAAAAAGAAGTACACAGATTATAATCTTACCCGTGTTTGGGTGAACGATAGGCTTAAGATTATAAGTCTCAGTTACAGTGACATTGAACGAGATTTTTTGCCCAGCGGAAAATATCGGTTTTCACATGTCAAATTACTTAAAAATTACATTCAAGTTTTACGTTTTTGAAGGGAAAAATGCAACTAAATTTTTGACAAACGACTTTTGAAGAAAAGATAAAATTGATATCTAAATAGAGGTTATATAATAGTACATGTCAGAATTTATCTGTCAAACTACTTGGTAATGACATTAAAAGTTGCTTATTTTCGAGGGGAAAAAGGTACCAAAACATATTAGTGGGAAATTGGTGATGGATGGTGGTGATGGATGGTGGTGGTGATGGATGATGATGATGGATGGTGGTGATGGATGGTGGTGGTGGATGGATGTGATGGATGGATGGTGGTGATGGATGGTGGTGATGGATGGTAGTGATGGATGGATGGTGGTGATGGATGGTGGTATTGGATGGTGGTGATGGATGGTGGTAATGGATGGATGTGGTGGATGGTAGTGATGGATGGATGGTGGTGATGGATGGTGGTGGTGGATGGTGGTGATGGTGGTGTTGGCGATGATGATGATGGTGATGATGATTTTGATGATGGTGGTGGATCAATGATTATGAGGATGGATAGATGGTGATGACCATGGACAGTGATTGAAATGGACAGCGGTTATGATGATGATGGATAGTGATTATGATGATGGGTGTTCATGATGATAATGATAGGGATCATAATGATGGAAAGTGGTGATGATAGGATGATGGATGGTTGCCATAGTGATGATGACAATTATAACATTTAAATGGTTAATAATGTACTGAAAAACTCCTCTAAAATATTAACTACTTATGTTTTGTCATGAAAACTACTGAAGCAATGTTGTTAGGGGCAACCTGAATGTTTCTTTTTGACTTGAATACCTTGTTCATTACAAGCATGCCCAAACAGTTGTCTCGAATACATAAGTGCTTGCTCCTGACCTGTCACGTGCCTACTTGCCAAAATGCCCTCGCCATGCCCCTGATATTATCTATTTCAATTGTTTGATAGCAATTTAAGGGTACATAAATTAATGAAGTAAATAAAAACATTGGTTCAGTAAATTAGAACCTAAAAAATAAACATTCTGAGATCTACTTAATGGGAATTGTGTTATTGGTCTCGTGTTTAAAACGGGAATGTGTTATTGGTTCCCTACATTTAACCTAATTCTTAGTATATAATATTTCATGTTGTATTTGTATATTTTTATATTGTATATTGTATATCTTTAGTATATTGAGGGCCCACTGGAAATTATCAGAATGGCAACGGTGTATATACCCTGTCCAATAAAATTGTTATTTAATCGTGTTTAAAACACCTTTCAAAAAATTTTCACATAATTTGAGTATTTCTAGACAACATATACAATTATATATATTGGTTATATACATACAGTCAGACAAATTTATAAAAAGAATATACATTGTGTTGCTATGGCAACCAGACTACCCTGTTTCAAGAAAAATCAAAATATAAATGCTAATTTGCCTGTTGTATGCTTGAAAGATCATTTAGGATAAGAAGTTGAGCCAACGATGTTTAAAAGCTTGCATTAACTTTGACAATCTTAAAAGCTTTGCTCTTGAATTGTGTGCAGACTTTGTGGAATTAGCTAAAGTAGGCTTCTTATAGTCAAGCAGCATCGAAAATAATTACATAAATGAAACTTAATAACTTGGAGTCTGACATTAATGTAAGTTAAAGAATATTTCAAATTTCAACCAAAATTTGTTTCAAAATTTATTTAAATTGGGCATCTCCTAAGCTCCTCATAAGGCAGGACATAAGAAAAATATTAATTTATAAATTTATAAATACTATTTATTAATAATATATAACATTTTAAATAAAATAATTATTTATTTTTTCAAAACTGTTTTTTTTTTATACTCACTCTAACAAAAATTAGAATATATATCTGATATCTCTAATATATATTAGAGATATCAGAGATATATGAGAGATTATTATCAGTAAGGAAAGTAACAGCCATGATAATGAGCATGGTTACATTCCAGTCTTACCATGCTCTGTCTTGATGTATCTTTTGGGTCTGGGATTCCAGTCTTGTAGAAACATACAGATACTAATTACAATAGTTCATAAATTTTGGAGCAATTAAAGCTAAGCCAATTAAATAAACTAAGCAATGTAAATTTTAATTCTGTCAAGGAAGGGCCTGGCTGTAAATTACTCTGTGCAAACCTAGTCATAATTACTCTATCAAATTGTCAAGTGCTTTTTTTTCAAACTTGTCATCACAACCTGCTTCAGGCAGCTTAACTCATGGGGTCCCTGTGTAGTACATCTCAGTCCCCTTGCTTCACTTACCACAGGACTACCATAGCATGATATGGAGTAATCTGCAGAGTGGTCTTGACATGACTCATGATTGATTGATCAATTGATTTTATGTTTCAGAACTGCTTTAGTATTTTTGTTCCTCTGGGAGACAACCAAAAACAGCTGATAACTTTACGAGCAAGTTCAGAAAATCAGTGTACAACATGGATTGAAAACATAAGGAAGTCAAGGTATGAGAGGATAGGCCATTAGCAGCAGTTAGGCGGACTCGCGAAGCGCCGGCATTGCCAAAAATCACAAGTCGAAAAAACCCACCCCCCCCTGGGGTTTTTGGAGGTCGGTAACCCGCGGAACAGGGGGTCTTGCGCGATCTGCCGGCAGCGCGAAAGGTGCCTAACTGCTGCTCTGTTGGGGTCGCAAATGGAGGGAAAGATATCCTTTAGATATACATGGCATCCGTCAACAACATTCAAAACGAAACTGTGCGCAGGTTGGGAAATCAGGTGATGGATAACTCAGATGCGGATTTCGTCTTTGCGACATTCATGGAGGGCAAGACAGACAAGACTATGAATCACGAGATGGCTGAAAGAATAATCGACAGAATGCCGGACGGCGACTACCGTTTGGAGTTGACGTTCGTGAAGTATTTGGACGGCGAGTGGGTGATAGAAAAGGGCCGTAATCCCATCAGGGCGTCTGGCAAGCAGAGTTTGTTCGTCTTGAATAAGCATACGAGACCAGGGGCATTGGAGGGAATTGACATGCTCTTCTATGAGGTCGCTTACCCGGTTACCGTGGTCATTTACGGCGCGTACGAGATTAAGGAGCCGGATGTTAAGAAGTTGCGACCAATGCGACATCCGGGTAATTGTGTCGGGAAGTTGGTAAGAGAGTTCTTCAAAGATTCCTCTCGTGGCGGTAAGCTTACGCCCAAGAGAAGAGAAGCCATCAGGAAATGGGAAAATGACACTTATAAGACTGGAGGCTCTATTGAGAACATCAAGAAGTTAGAGACGGCCTTAGAACGCCGCATACACGTGAAGGACATTACTGACGGTCTCATTTACGAAGGGACGAAAAAATATGGAGGTAGAGGTGCCCCCATAATCATCTACCAACACAACGGACACGCTTGGCGAGAACTTAGGTTCCCCAAAAAGAAGGAAACTAAGGTTTATAAAGCATCGCCGTTGGCAGAATTAGTCCACGAGAATTCCGTTTGGTTGATGGACGCGGAAGGAAGTCAGTTCATGACGCAGGATGGTACTCTCTACAGGCCTCTAGTAGAACACCAACGCATTCAAAGTGCCTGTGAAACCTTAGGGGAAGACTTCTCAGACGAGGTCCTTAGCTCTCGTAGTTTGGACTTCTTAGCCGCAAAGAAGAGGAACGGATGGAAGTCCACGCCTAAGGAATTCGCCGACATAGCCAAAGCCTGCGTAGAGCATGGTCATGGAGGTCTGTGGAACATGGAGTATGACGAGAACGAATACGTCTCCTTAGACATGAAACATTGTTACCCTGCCAGTTTTAAAGGCCTCGGGGATTGTAAGGAGTATTACGACCGCTACGGGCATCCAGACTCACAATTCTTTCGTGTGTCTTTGCCAGGTAAATACGACGCCCCAGCTACGGGGTTCGTGCGGTTGACCACGTGGAAGTTAGCAAAGGGCTTACATCCAATAATTTACGCGTGGTATGGGAAACATCTGCAGGAGAAAGAATGGATTCCCATACCCCTGCTGAAGTTTCTCGAAGAGCGCGAGCTTCTCACGTACACAGCGCATGAAGCCATATTGTGTCATTCTGCATTTACGAAATGGCTTCCGGAGCATAACCCCACTGCTAGAATCGTCATAGGCAAATTCACCCAGGGTGCAAAAGAAGGAGAAAAGCACATGCAGCGGCGTTTGATAACCGACGACGGAGAGTTGAGCTTCCTCGTAAAGCGTGCACATGAGCAAGGAACTATGGTGTCCGTAGAGAAGTGGAATTATTTCATAGAAGGCCAAGGGGAACAACAATGGAATGCGTTGTGTTATTACCAAGATCATCGCCCGCAATATTACCATTTGCGCGCCAGCATGCTCGCGTATGCGCATATTAATCTGTTGTCGATGCTGTTGAGGTTTGACAAAGAGGACGTTCCGCGCGTGGCCACGGATTCTTTGTATGTGAAGCCTGAAGTGTTAGAAAAAATGCAGGAGTCTTACACGGAGGACGAACTCGCGGAAAGTGGTCAATGGCGTATAAAAGATGAAGAGATAAAAGCCTGGAGAGAACGTGTGGAATACCACGGGGAACACGTAAAAGGTGCCACCGTCCCCACCGTGGAGCCATTGCCATCCGTCGACGACCCCATTTCTTACCAACGCTTTTCGTACCTGTACGGGCCGGGAGGCAGCGGTAAGACCACCAGGGTTTTGGAGTTATTCCCCAGCGTGAAGGTGTTAACGCCGACACACCGCCTTGAAAGAGAATTGACGGAGATGGGTTACGACGCGCAAACGTACCACAGCTTCTTTCGCTGGAACGGTCAAAAGTTGGTGCCGGAAGCAATACGCGACATACCGTCGGTCATATTATGGGATGAGATTTGCACCGTGCCATTAGAAATCCTGCAGGAATTTGTAGACTTCCTCCGTGGGAAGTGTCAAGGGATATCTGCTGGAGATCCATGCCAACCTCCTCCCATTTGCGGAGAAATGCCCCATAAATGGTTGAAGAAGATGGTAGACCACGCGGAGGAAATCAATGCCGACTACCGCAGCAAGGATCAAGTGAGAAACTTAAAGGCGGCATTAAGGGGCCTCAGTGACGCCGAGCAAAACAAGACGCTGCGTAAGCATGTACGAGCGAAGTCTTACGAGGACTTCCTTACCACGTGGCATCCAGCGGACTTGGTGTTGAGCAGTAAGCGCGCAGCACAATCGCGAATACAGAAAGATCTATTAAAAGTGCACCGCGAAAGATTTCCGGGCCATTTGGTGCCCGTTTGCTATAAGCCTCGCGATACCCGCATGCAGAAGCGTGATGTGTGGGTGCCGGGTACCGACGTGCAACTGCAGAACGCGGTAACGCACGATAAAGCCTGGGTGCCTATGGGAAAGGTGGAAAAAATAACCTCCCATCCAGATTGGCGCTTGGGCTATTGCATGACAGTCCACAGCGCGCAAGGGCTTACCATAAAAGAAACCTTATGGATCATAGACCAGCGGCTGTGTTGGAGCAATTTGATATACACCGCTGTAAGCCGTGTAGAATATGCCAAACAGTTAAAGAGAGCCTGGGGTCCGCAATTGCGTTACGACCGCACCCCAGAAGACGTAGCCAAAGAGAACATTGCTAAGAAACTCCTTCGCTACAAGCGGCACGACGAAGAAAAAAATATGACGTTCGACCTATGCGTGGACGACGTCTATAAGAAAGGGGCACGGTGTGCCAAGTGTAACATACCTCTACTATGGAGGTTTGACCCAAATGACGATCAGCAGTTCTCCGTGGATCGCATAAATAATAAGCGCGGGCATTGTAGAGGCAACGTAAGACTGACATGCCTAGAGTGCAATCGGGCGCGTGGTGCTGCGCTACTCTGAGTCTTTGGGGACTATGAGCAGCTCTTCCTTAACAAATCCACGACTTGGGCCATTTAGGTAATACAACACGGGTTGCCCTTCCTTGGTGATGGACTTCGAAATCTCATACGTTTTCAGAGACCAGTTAGGATCCGTGGCTCTCTTACTGCCACCTTCGAGTTCCCCCGGCTGATAGAGGTATCTGACCACTATGTCGCGGGGGAGCTTTTTTTCCTTCAGTCCGACCGCCCTCGAACTTCTGACGTAGGACTTGTGTTCCACGTGTTTCTTCTTCATAGCATCCTTGGGTTTCATCCCCGTAGCCCTGGCCGCCTCGTTGTTCAAGGCCGCGACGACCTGGGGGAGCCGCTGTGTCCATTCCCTGTTGCGTTTGGAGGGATCTTCCAGCTCTTTCCAATACTGGTACCCAAAGAGACGCTCGGCCAGAGTTTTATTGAATCTTTCAACGATGCTCTGACCCCTGTGGTACTCAGCTTCAGCTCTCCTAATCTTAGTGTCGTGGTCTTTCAGGGTCTTGGTAACCACGCCCATAAACTCCGTCCCCGCATCCACTTGCAGCAGCTTAGGCCATTTCAAGACGCGCTTATAAATCCTACCTAGGGCTTCTGCGACTTCCCCAGAATCCTTGCTGGTTATGGGTTCGGCGTCCTTGTATCTGCTTGCGATATCAACTACGGTCAAAGCGTATCTATAGGTCTTTCTTCTTACCTTGTCGTGCGGCAAGAAAAGCAAATCCGCCTGATGAACTTCATTAGGGGCATTTACGGTAAAGCTGGGCCTGGGAATGTACTTAGGCACGGGAAGATAAACCTGCCAGAGGGTTTGCTTTTTTAACCAATTCTTAGCCGTTTCTTCTGATACCCTGGCCGCGGTCGCGAGTTTCTTGATGGCCGACGCTCCTTTCCAATAGCCTTCAGGCCCATAGTAAATCCTTTTGAGTTTGTCCTCTACGCGGCCCATTATATGAATTCCAAAACAAGATTGATCTTACGTCCGTTAAAATCCACCGTCTTTCCGTCCACCTTAATGGTGATGTTTATGCTTTCTACCAAATTAGACAAATCATAGCTCAAAGAAATGGGAGTGTATTCTACCAGGTCAAATGGATTACCCTTAGGTAGAAACTTGGACATAAGAGAAGACTTTTCCCCATTGTTGTAACTATTGACCAAGTCGCAATAGACTTCGTAAGAGGATGCGACTTTCCATTTCACAGGTATGGCTGTGTTGGTAATCGTCTTGCCTGAGGCACATAATAAAGATCCCAATGGGTCAGACTTTCCAAAAGTCATTGAATAATTTGACATATTATGTTTGAGGGTCATTTCGTGCGGCAATCCTGTGGTGAGAGTATAACCGTGTTTTGCTAATTCCTTGGCCAGTGTGATTGGTGTATAATGTCCATCGGGCAGCAATACGGCTTGATAGTTAGATTCTCCCGTATGCTCAGTGACTATGCCCCTAATCAGGTTATGCCAAGAATTGTACAAAGAGCAACTAACCAGCCTAACCTTATGGGCTTTAATGGGGGGATTCAGATAAGTGGTAAAGTTATTCTTGTCGCTTTCCAAAAAGACGATCATTATATTAGGGGCATTTTACAATGCCCACGCCAAGGCCACGCCTCCCGCCAGCCCTGCGATGCCAACAAATACCAATTCATTGTCTTTTTGTTTCTTAGAAGGCTGGTAGTAATTCTTGAACTGAGGCTTTCTCATTCTAAAGTCGGGGTGCGCCTGCGCATAGAGCTTAAAGGCGTAGTCTGTGTTTTCGAAGTTCTTATCCGCCTGCATCTTGTCTTGGTAGTTCTTATCCAACCAATCCCTGTAAGCTTGTCTTTTTTCATTCCAAGCCGCCACGTCTCGCTGATATTTCTCCAGCGCTAAGTCGTGCCTCTTCCTTTCGGCGTTAGATTCTGCGTTTTTATCACCGCTAACTAATCTATCCAGATATCTACCACCATAATTAGCCCCTGTAAATGCTAAAGCTGCAATAACTCCACCTGCGACTAAGCTAACCATTATATGTTAGGCAGGTACTTTTCCTTCTGTAGGTAATTTCTTAGCATGATAGCCCCGCATACGGCAGCGGTCATCTTAGCAAAGTTACTCAGATTTTTACTTGGGTCCTCAGTAAGGTCCTCCTTTAGGACTTTCTTACCTACCCAACCAATACCGGCGATGATGGAGGTTGTGATAGCAGCTTCTTGGACGGCGTCAATTAATTTGGTCGACATTATATTACAAAGCGAGAAGGTTACTCCATTTCAGGGATCTTACTTTTTCTAACCTCCACAGGTGCGTGATATGTTGCGGCCTCCCACTTTACTTTTGGCTTCGTAGCCCGCCATTGTAAGTAGAGGCTGCCTGCTGCTATAGCAACTCCTAACGCGCCAATGACGTAGCCGGGATTCCAAAAGGATCCCTCTTCTTTTTCCTCCACCTTTTCTTCTTTTTTGGCTTTGTTCTTCTTGTTCATCTCCGCGAGCTTCTTCCCGGCAGCGACTCTGCCTGGAGATTTAGCCTTGGTAATCTTCTGCTCGGGCTGCTCTGCCTTCGACTCTGGTTCACTCATTTATATCTAAGGACTTGAAGGACTTGATAAGTACTTGAGAATGACTTAAGGATGACTTGACAATGACTTGACTAAGTACTTGACAATGACTTAAGGACGACTTGACTAAGTACTTGAGAATGACTTAAGGACGACTTGACAATGACTTGACTAAGTACTTGACAATGACTTAAGGACGACTTGACTAAGTACTTGACAATGACTTAAGGACGACTTGACTAAGTACTTGAGGCGACTTGACTAAGTACTTACGAATGACTTAAGGACGACTTGACTAAGTACTTGAGAATGACTTAAGGACGACTTGACTAAGTACTTGAGGCGACTTGACTAAGTACTTACGAATGACTTGACTAAGTACTTGAGGCGACTTGATCAGGTACCTCAGCAAGTGCTGCCTGGAAGACCTTTTCGACTTCTCTGTCCTTCTTGAAGTCCTTCCAAGATGTTCCGAAGGAACCTAGTACCTCCTTCAAGTCGACATGCTGAGCTACGTGCAAAGCCACAGAGGCGACTGCCATTAACTTACCGCACTTCAAAGACAACCACCCACAGGTTATCTTAAGTTCTTGGGCGATAACATAGTCCTCGCTTATGTCCTTCCGCAGTTGCTCCACGTCGTCTATGGGCAGTGCAAGTCCAAGGAGTTTGGTGGCCAGCTTGATAGCGGAGTCTGCTACGGCGTCCGTGGTCTTACTTGCAAGGGCAGCCTCATACCTCTTATGGAACTTCTTGACTTCCTCTTCTGACAACTTATTAACCTGCTCATGGGTAAGTTCCTTGCCTATCATTTCTTTGCACTTCCCCGAAGACACAAGGATGTTAAGTTGTTCCTTAAGGTTACTTTCATCTAGCTGTGTGGGGACTTCATCTAAGAGCTGCTCAATGTCCATATACATTAGGAATCATAGATTCCAACCGTGTAGGGAAACCTCAAAGAGAAGATCATCTTGGAATGTTGGTGCGTTTTTAAATGCCGCATGTATTCGTGTAACTGTTCCTTGGATATCTCACCCCCATAGTCGCTTAAGATGGTTTCCAGGTCACTCCGGCTCGGAGTATAAAATACGACCAGGGAGCCTATGTTTTCCCTGAAGGGTTTAGAGACGCTGGTAAGCTGCTGCGAGAGCAACCAAACGCTGATATTGTCGTGTCTACCGCTGAAGGCGAGTTTAACGAGCTCGGAAGTGCGTCTTTTTACGTCGTCCCCGCAGGCAATGTCATCCAGTATGAGGAGTGTCTGCGTATCTTTAGGGAATTGTTTGTGCCAAAACTTCAAATGGCTGGATAACTCGTTAGGGTCTAAGATATCTACGAAGAAGTCGTCATCTTTCACTCCTATGCCTTCCCAGGTGCGGTTATTCACGTAGGTGGGGCATAATAGCACAATATAGTCGAAACGGTATCTAAAGGGTCCTAATAGCTGCTCTACCACGAACTGCGTTTTGCCGCAGCCGGTGGGTCCTACTATCAGAGCATTGCAGGGAATATGGTTCGGATCCATTATATATACGATGGACCCAGTGGAAGCAGTAAGAAGGATTGCCGCCGACGCAAAAGATAAAAGAGACACCATAGAAATGCAAAGGGAGGAGATCGATCGGCTGCGGGAGCGCGTGCAGGAATTGTATGATGAAATGTGCGGTCTGAAGCGCGCGGAAAGGTTTGGCGCGCTTTTGACGATGGCCGGTTGGGTAAAAGAAAGCGTGCAGGACTTTATGCGATATCCGCTGTAGAGCTGTTTGAAAGACACCTAAGAATGTTAAGTATAAGGTTGTTAAATTGTTAAAGATGTTACTTCTAAGAAAAAAAGACACCTTAGAATGTTAACTATAAGGTTGTTATATTGTTAAAGACATATGCTGCTTTAAAAGATGTCTTAGAATGTTAAGTGTATGGTTGTTAAATTGTTAAAGATATACGTATGAGTCATTTAAAAGACACCTTAGAATGTTAAAGATAAGGTTGTTAAATTGTTAAAGTTGTGTGTATGCTGCTTTAAAAGATGTCTTAGAATGTTAAGTGTATGGTTGTTAAATTGTTAAAGATATACGTATGAGTCATTTAAAAGACACCTTAGAATGTTAAGTGTATGGTTGTTAAATTGTTAAAGATATACGTATGAGTCATTTAAAAGACACCTTAGAATGTTAAAGATAAGGTTGTTAAATTGTTAAAGATATACTGCGTGTGCTGTTTAAAAGACACCTTAGAATGTTAAAGATAAGGTTGTTAAATTGTTAAAGATATACTGCGTGTGCTGTTTAAAAGACACCTTAGAATGTTAACTATAAGGTTGTTAAGGATGTCTTGCATGTTACTTCTAAAAGACACCTCAGAATGTCGAGTATAAGGTCGTTAAATTGTTAAAGACTATTATTTCTTTTTTTAAGAAAATATACCTAAGGATAAGGATATTTCTTTTCTTAAAAAAAAGAAGAGATGATAGTCTTTAACAATATGATAACCTTATCTTTAACATTCTGAAGTGTCTTTTAAAGCAGCACGTGCAGACATACTTAACAATATAACAACCTTATATTTAACATTCTGAAGTGTCTTTTAAAGCAGCATACGTATATCCTTAACAATATAACAACCTTATCTTTAACATTCTGAAGTGTCTTTTAAAGCAGCATACGTATATCCTTAACAATATGATAACCTTATCTTTAACATTCTGAGGTGTCTTTTAAACGACTCATGCATATGTCTTTAACAATTTAACAACCTTATCTTTAACATTCTAAGACATCTTTTTTCTTAGAAGTAACATCCTTAACAATTTAACAACCTTATACTTAACATTCTTAGGTGTCTTTTAAGAAACATATGATACATCCTTAACAATATAACAACCTTATACTCAACATTCTGAGGTGTCTCTTAAACGCAGCTGTATGCTCCCGTAGACCTGTTTTAAAAGACACTGCAGAATGTTAACAATAAAGTTAAGAATACGTTATATTGTGGTTAAGGTACACTTAAGTATAAATGAACTGTTCAATGTGTAAAAAGGTGTTCAGCACCAAGCAAAGACTACAATACCACGTTCGTCGTGGCGTTTGCACAAAGAAACCAATTAGTAAAGTTTGTAAGGATTGTGGTAAAGAATTCAGTACCGTTCAAAAGATGCGACAACATCAAGACAAACGCATTTGTGGGCTTTGCAAGGGCTGTAATAAGGAATTTCCTAACACCTCCGAGCACCTGAAAAGGGGCGTCTGTGAACAAAGCAGACAGTGTAGTTTCTGTAATAAGATACTAAGCAGTCGTCAACGTTTACAGACGCATCGGAAAACACACGAAGTCAACTATCGATTTCTCTTTGGGAGCTACGACTTGGAAGGCGTGGATTGCTACCAATGTGCGGATATGATGAGTCGCTGCCCGCATAAAGAGGATTACTTAAGGAATCGCATAGATTACCATAAGAAGATAGTCCGTACTTTCCCCTCTTTTGAACGCGCCGAAGGCGTTCCGTGGACTAAAAGGGAGTATTGGAGGCAAGAGTGCGATCGTTGTGGTTGTGTCAGAGAAGAGGAACATATCTTCAACTGCCTCGACAAATAAACGTCCTTAACAATATAACAACCTTATACTCAACATTCTGAGACCCTTTTAGAATGGGGTTTGCGCAAACCCATTCTTATTCTCATTTATTATTAAGGATAATAAGGACCCCTTTAAAGGTATATGCTAGCCTACGCAGCCGCCTTCTTAGGAGGATTCCTAATTACCCTTTCAATATATGGACTGTATTACGTGCGAACTACCAGCCGATTGCATTACGCCGCCGCGTAAAAAATACACCTGCCTTCATTGCGGCAAGGTATTTCTTGAAGGATCCCATTGGTGCTCCGCGGCAGACATTAAGAATGCAGAGGACTCTCAGGCTCCCAATTAACCACGTCAAATACCCACCTGCCATCCTTTTTACCATGGCTCATAACATGGGTAACATCCTGCCCTTCGATGGCGTACCTTATCCTATCGGGCGCCCAAAGGGTGTATGTTCTTTTTTTATTCTTTAAGACCAAACGCAGGCGGTCCAAGTCTTCAAAGACCACATAATTCTTTATCTCGTAGATTTCCCCCCACCTGCAAATCGCGCCAGTGCGTTTGTATAAACTTTAACTCGTTAAATTTATCCTTGTCCATATATTCTATGAAATATCTTTAAGTGTGTTGCCAAAGTCTCCGAGGTTTTAAAGCCCTTACAACACCACCTGCAGGGAATTCGTAGGTGTTCAGCATATGCAGTGATCTCCCTGCAAATGACATCGTAGTCGCTGCTTACGAGCACCTTATAGCCGTTTTCTTCATACCTCTGTAAGAGTAGTTGCTGATCCTCAGATAACCTGCCATTGCCTTTCGGGGTCTTTAGCTCTATGCAGAATCCACAGTAATGTGTGTGCGCGTTCAAGATCATTAAGTCGGGTTGACCGCGTTGATATCCTTTCTGCCAGCACTTTATACGTTTGCCGTCCGAATCCTGCAGTTCACCTAGACCAGGGGCTATGAGCATTTGGGGGTAAAACTTGCGGATGTAGTCCACCACCTTTTTATGCAGGTCGAACTCATTTTCTATTTTGAATACCAACTTGTTTGGACCGTCAAAGCGCTTGTCTATTGCATATTTACCCGTCTTACGCAGCGCGGGTAGGACTTCCTCAAAGACCCAATCACGAAACTCCACAGCTTTGGGTAGTTTGGAGCTAAATGTCAGTTCGTACAAACCAGGTTCGGATATAAACACGGAATGTGGCTGTGCGTTAGCAAGGGAGCGGTGATTTGGAGCCCCCCTTAGCTCATCCAACCTTTTCTTGTATTTATCAGAGACGTGATCCTTAATTGCATCTCTAGGGCGCTCATAGCCCAACGCCAAAGCCACCTCCTTCGCTTTGAAGTACAAAGTTTCGCCTTGCACTATGCATTGCAGTTTCGTACCGTTGTTTTCAAATATTTGCAGCATGTATATCTAAGGAATATTTTAACCTTAATATGCAACACTTTTAAGTTGGTTCATTTCCACGCTCAGTTGCGCGTCAGACACGACGAAGACGTAGCAGTTTATCCTATCGCTGTCGCCGGCACTGGCGTTCTTGGTGCGCTTGATCTCCAATGTTATGCCATCCTGCGTATTTACTAGACGTAAACCCTGGCCATGTAGGTCTTCGTCGTTAATGGTGCGCATATCAATCCACAGCGCATACTTGTCCTTAAAGAATTCCTCAGGGCTAATTTGGTTGCCAAACTTACGCTTTGCCTCCCTGTACACGTCTGCGGGCTTCGTCCCCTGCGAGTAGACCTTGTTTGGGACTCCGTTGATATTCACACCGACGTTAGTAATGTTGGGGTTGTGGAACGCTTCGGAGTCGCGCTTACCGGCTTCGTAGGGTTTGGCAAACACCAACATCAGCCCCGTGAGACTTCTTCGGGGGAGGTTAATGCTTTGGTTGATAACCTCATCCGTCTTATCCAGGAAGCTGAACGTCTTATACATCACTACGTGGTCGTAAAGGAATGCCTTTCCGGAGCTGTATTCCATGCCGGCGCTACGGGCTAAATCTTCGCTGTACACGGTTTCGTACTGTAATTCTAGATTAGTGATAGAATAAGGATCAACAGTCCCGCTAATTGCGCTGTCCATGCCTCCTAGAATGTTCGTAGTGTCCGCCAGGGTTACTTCAAACTGCAACTCTGCCAATTGTCTGGGGTAATACACGCCATGGTTCGTAATTACTTCAAAGTCCAAAGGGATAACGTATTTGGTACCGTACGCAGTTACTACCCTTGTTGCGTCTGCTGCTGCGGTCGCATCGCCGGAGTCCGTAGGCGCCGGGTTGGTGTCGCTGCGAAGCTTACGAAGGATAACGCTTCCGATTCCCTGCTCTATCTTTTGTGCACGGTCAAAGGCCGTCAACCATAAATCTTTGTACGTGGTGTACAGGTCGTACCTATTCAAATCCAAGAGAGATTCCCCGGCAAACTTGATTCTCATCTTAGAGACGAGGTTCCTACCCACATTATTGACGGTATAGCGCTTGTCCTTGGTGCTTGGTTGTATTGCTAGGTCAAACCTTAACGCCAGGGTGCCAGGAACCAATACTAGGTTATCCGTTAGGCGGGGAACGCCCACATACAGCGTTTCTCCAGGCTTTGCGCTAGAAGGTGTAAAGGTGACACGATGAAAGGTGCGTTCTGCTTTCAGCCCGCCAACCTGCTTAGGTAATACGTTGGGATTTAACTTTGAGCTTATCATATATAATGGAAGTAGAAGGAACGGATTTCGATCCCCTTACCGAAGAAGGTCAAGTTGATATTAATGACGAAGAATACGAGTCTTTACTTCCTGATGACAATGTAGACCCCCGAGGCCTTTTTGATAAATTGCTGAGCAAGTATGGCGTCAGGGCCCGCGATGCTATGCGTTCTTTGAGAGATAAATTCAAGTCTAAGAACCCCCACACGCCCATTCCAGAATACTTACAAATGGAATCCCTTGGCGTGCGGTCGGACTTAATAGCGGACCTCATCGAGGACCTAAGGGAGCGATACCCAAGCCTAAACCTGGCTCTTTTGGACTTCCAAATAGGAGACAAAGGGCAGGTTCAAGTTAGAGAATCGGGTAGGGAAAAATGGCACAACCTGTATCAAAGGAGAAATACCAGCCTGCTTAACAACCAGCTTCCAAAAGGAGTCACAAATGCGCTGGGAGCGCCCAACTTGACGATGCTAAGCACTTTGACAGAAAAGGAAACAGAAGCTGCTCAAAGGGCATTCCGTAGAGGTATTTCGAACCCTGGCTACAAAGATGCCCTCAGATCCGCAATCAGACTGCAAGAGGAGCGCCAGGAAAAACTCAACCAATTAGAGGCCGTCGAAGAGGAAAGAAGCAAACAACTTGAAGAACTTCCAAAAGATAGCGACGCGACTGGAGGCTTAATGAGATACTTAGAGAAAATAAGGGCTGAAAGGGAAGCACTTAAGAATGAAATACAGGAAAATAACATAACCATCGATGACCTTGCGCGACAACTCGACTACGTAACCAAGGAAGAAGGCGGTCTTACTAGTCGCTTCGAAGCCGTCCAAGAGGAAAACCAAGCATTGCAGGAACGCATAGAAGAATTGGAAGACGAATTCATTAAACAAAATGAACTAACTACTAAAAGTCATGCCGACGAAATCGTAGACTTTAGGAATAGACTTTCTAAGGCGTTGGACGAAAAAAGCGACGCAAGGAATCAGCTAAGGGCTGCTTTGAATGAAGCGGCGGGAAAAGACACGGAACTACAGCGCTTAGGACAAGAATTAATGGAGTCTGTTGACAGAGAAAGGCAATTGATGGTGGACAAGGCAGTGGCGGAGGAACAAATACGGCAACTTCGACAGACCGTCGAAGACTTGGAGTACGAAATAGATCGACAGCGAGTAATAATCGAAGATCAAACTCGCCCTGAAGAAGAAAGGGAGGCAGCCCAAAAGGAAGTAGAAACCCTTCAGGAAAGACTGGCGGAATTACAAACGCAAATAGAAGGTAAGGAAAAGGAGCTGGGGCTTACCACCAAGGAAAAGATAAAAAGAGCTCTGGTGAAATATGGCGTTCCGCTGGCATTTGCGGTTGCTATTTCGAGCGTAGTAGGCGTGATCTTGTCCGCGCTTAAGGCTACGGGCGCGGGCGTAAAGAAATTAGGCAATGGACTGACGGACTTGGGGAAAAAGATGGCAGCCGGTCTTCCTGGGCTGCTGGGTTCGGTTGTTTCCTTGGCACTTAGGGCCGGCGGAGAACTGTTAAAGTTCGTGGGGAATAACATTTGGATCCTCGTAGTAGCTATTGGAGTGGTACTCTTGAAGAAGATGAAGGCTTAATCTTATCCTCGTGTATTACTGGTGGCTTATCGTCGTCGGTCGCCCGAGGCGTTCTCGACTGGGGATAAGTAAAGATAGTATTCGCACCGCCTTGATAATGCGGAACTAGCGGTATGGCGGTCATAGTGCTAATGGTCTTATGATTCCAGGCAGCATCAGTCGGGGGGTTCGCCTTTACTGTGGCGGCATTTATCCGAAGGTAGGCAACGCGGTTGGGGAGAACTTGTAACTTCGCATATTGGCAATTGACTATCATGTGAAAACTTACTGGTGTTAAGTCTTCTACAGTCGGTGGTGGGGGTTCCGACGAGAAATGAACTGGGTTCCTATCATTATCTTTTTTTCTGTAGGGTAGTAATGGATGGTCATTCTCATCGACAATCCTAAACCCGGCTTTACACGAATACGCCGTCGAAATACTAATAGTACACATGATTAATCCCAGGCCCCCAACCTTCACCCACAGCCCGGTGTCATACCATTGCTGTTCTAAGTAGTCCTTCTCCTCCAGGTAATGAAGGAACCAATCCTCCTTCGCGTGTGGGTTCATATATTTAAAGACTAATCACCGTAAGAGTGCTAATGGTCTTATGATTATAAATAGTATCCCTTTGATTTTCTATGCTATTTACCGTAACCTTTCCCGTATCGTCTACTCTTATCTGCAGCTTTACCTTCCCATGGCAATCGGCGACCATGTGGAAAGTCCAAACGGAAAGATTCTCGGCGCTGGTTGTGGTGGGCTCTACGGAGAAATGCACAGGCTCCCTGTTGTTTGTCTTATTTCTCATAGGCTGCAGTACGCCATTCTCATCCAGGAACCTAAAGCCCACGTTGGCATGGCTGCTCGTACCAATGCAAATACTACAAAGGATTAATTTCTTCCCTGAGTAGTTCAAATTCACGGACATGCCCGTGACATCAACCCAAGAGCTCTGGGTGTATTTTTTCTCGCCTGTGTAAGTCGTATAAGCACAATCTACTCCAGCTACGTAAGGGTTGTTCATCGCCATATATAATAGCTCAGACCAATGCTTGCAGCTGCTAAGCCGGCTTTTAGTAAGTTATGGTCATATTCCTCTTTTTTTTTAGGCGCTTGGTATACTTCTTTCTTAGGCGCTCGGTATGGTTCTTTTTTAGGTGGTTGGTGCACTTTTTTAGGCTGTTCGACTAAGTGCCTCCTAATGGTGTCAGAGTTCACGTCGTTCACCCCAAACTTCATATCCTTAGTAGCTCGTTGAAGTTTGTTGTTGTATCCTACTACAGAGCCAGTATTTATAGATAAATTACTAGGCATTAACCAACAACCCGGGGCTACTGCATAGTCCAACCTTGCCTTAGAATTTTGTATAGCTAGTTGGTAACGCTGTACGCCCTTGCTAATGTCGCCCTCCAAGATTGAACTTTCGAATAAGATCAAGGCTTCGGCTCGCGTCTCTTCTGCGGCGCCGGTATTCCCCACTATGCTTGATCGGGTATTTACTTGGGCTCCAAGGATAGAATAAACGTAAGCTTCTATGCTGCGGTTCAAACGGGCAAGGCCGGCTTTGGTTAGTCCTTTGCCTTCTGGGGGTATGAAATTAAGATATTGCTTCGTTTGCTCGTCGTTGGTAATCTTGATAATCAGCGGGTTAGCCCCTGCATACTTACCACCCTCGTCTTTGAACAGAGGTCCGTCTCTGACTTCCTTAGTGGTCTTAGCATTTGGTTCAAAGAAGGTGCTACTGTCGTGAGTTTCCTTATGATACCCGGTGTTCCATCGCAACTGCAGCGAATGAACTTCCTTATCACTTAGCTCGTGCCCACCAATCCCCCAATAAGCCCAAACGTGTCCTAGACCATTGTTGGCGCCCGTAGTGCATCGGAAATCCTTCCCTACAACACCAAACTCCTTACAAAGTCTGTTATAAGCCGGCACGCTGTATTTGTTATCTCTAGGATAAAACGCAGCATCTCCCGGCAGCGCAACCACCCCCATTTCATGTAGTATTCTTCTAACCGTGAAGTGAAAATGAAACATAAATATTGAATTCTTCATCAAGTTTGCACTTACACCACAGCCGCCAGTGGCACACCAAACCGCAAAGTTCAACTGCTGCGGCCAATAACGCATGTTAGGACCACTTAACCATTCATGAGATTCCTTAGCGGTGGTATGATTAATGGGCACGTTTTTGAAGATATCTCGCACCTTTAACGGAAAGGAATGGTTGTTAGAGATCCGCATGTTCAACGTTAGGTCCAGGCTTGGATGTTTATCGAATGACACCGCGGGTATTGGATAAGTACTGGTACCCAGCAATAATTCCTTTGACCAACCTTGTACGGGTTTAGGCCTAGGCGTTACCGTGGGATGCTGCACAGATACCGTAGGCGTGGAATGCTGCAGCTGATTGTCTATTTGCCCCACCAGCGTAGGTTTCAAGTCCGCATTGCTGTACATTCTGGAGCCGTTATAGTAAATACCGTCGGGTCTTCTTTCAAACTTACTAGGGTCTGCATGTGGAAACATCTTCCTAAAGGCCCTCCAGTTCCAATAATCCCTGTTGTCATGATGCGGCTGCTCCTCTACGTTATTCCCAAAGGCGTCGTACATTAGTATATATAATGGATGTTATACCATCAGCACCTCCACTTTATCCTGATTTACCTAGGGAGGGACCTAACGAATTAAACGCCGAGAACTTCCGCTTGAATAAGGCAAATCTAATCCTGGCTTACTTAGAGGGGCAGACAAAACACTATGAGGAGGTCAGGAAAAAGTATGCTAGAGCGCGAAGCATACTACATAAAATCGCGATAACTTCCGGCTCCATGTCCGTGGCTCTTACAGGCACCGGCGTTGCTACCTCACTCACCGGACCTGGAATAGTCATTGGCATTCCTTTGGCCAGCGTTGGAGCCGTCTGCGGCATCGTTTCCGCTGTTACGACAGGTATTATGAAGCAATTGTCCGGTAAGATATCCAAGCACGACACACACATAGCCCTAGCAAGAGCAAAGGCTAACACCATCGCCGACTTAGTCTCCCAAGCTCTGCGGGACCGCCGCATAGACGACACGGAGTTTTCTTTGATCCTCGCGGAGGAAAAGAAATACGGCGAATTAAAGTCGGGCAATAAAAAAACCATCGTGAAAGATCTGTCCGAGGAATCTCGCAAAAAGATCTACCAGGAGGCAAAAGAGGAGCTACAAAGAAAACTCGCTCAGTAGACATTTGCTTTGAAAAAAGCGTAGGTGGATTTCGGCTGCACATTTCATCTTCTCGGAATCCATTCTAACAGCGGGTGGTTGGGGTCCATTTGCTGGAATATTTCATAGATTACATCAGGGTAATAGGGAATATCCTTATCCAGCTGACAAAACATCCACTCGGCCCTTTGCATATCTGGGACATGAGGAATACGCCTACCGGTAATTTCAGACAAAAGATAGGGAATAGCTTTGTAATATTTCCCTAGCTTTAATTTTTTCAATGTCTTTCGTAGACTTTGTGGGGTTGGCTCTTCCAAATTGTCCATAATCTCCCGCGTGTCTAAATATACCGGACGTAAGCCTTGGATATGACTCATCCAGTCTCGGAAGTATTTCAACCTCTTATATGGCGTTTTCTTACGACCTCCATTAGCGTAATACTGTTCTTTGGTAACATTTGGCACCGCGTTACGAATATTCTTACCACACTCGTAACACTGTGCTGACGTATCCTCCTCTATCTGCATTTTTTTACCACAACACCAAAAGGGTTCTGGCTTGGGCATGACGACTCTAGGTCTTAGACAAATTATGCAAAAGTCATTGGTGAACTTCTTACATTCATGCATCGTATATTTATGAAATATCTTTCCCTCCATTTGCGACCCCAACAGAGCAGCAGTTAGGCACCTTTCGCGCTGCCGGCAGATCGCGCAAGACCCCCTGTTCCGCGGGTTACCGACCTCCAAAAACCCCAGGGGGGGGGGGTGGGTTTTTTCGACTTGTGATTTTTGGCAATGCCGGCGCTTCGCGAGTCCGCCTAACTGCTGCTCCATTTCACAGGAAAAAAAACTGGATTCCCAAATTGGGAATTGTTGGGAATTTCCTTGAATTCCCAATTTGAACACCAACGTTGGGACTTATTGTCAAGAATTTCCTTCTTATACCCAATAGAAAAAAAAAATTCCCAACAAACTAAAATTGGGAATCAGTGCCATGTTCCCAATTTCGTTCTCTCTGAGAATTGGATGGGAATTCGTTGGGAATTCAAGGAAATTCCCAACAAATTTCCAATTTGGGAATCCAATTGCTGCAATAATAAACTGAACAAAAGAAAGCTGTTAAAGAGATTTTGGTAGGTTAGTAAATGATGCCATAATGCAAGTGTCCATGAATGAAAAATGGGAAGGATCAATAAAATCTTTAAATGAATAAAAATAGTGACTGAATTGAGAGAAAATATTAAGAGAAGATGCAGAGATATCAAAAATTATAGAACTTTCCTGAACTAATTTGCTTAAGTATGGACTAATTTTCCCTGCTAGCAGAGCCTATTTTCCTTTTGTTTTGGTTGAGAGAGAAAAATAGACTCTGCCGATGTAGGATGTTATTTCTGTTGAGCATGCGTGGCGTAACTTGGCAACGCTGTCATGATTTTGACAGCCGCTCTCGTCAAACAATGTTTGGCGCCATGATGGGTTACATTTGCTAATGCGCACTACATGTAATCAGTTAAAAACCGGTTTTGAAACTGGTTTTGTTTGTCCATGATTGTGGACGGCAGTGTATCAAAGGAAACGCTCTACATCGGCAGAGTCTCCTTCTTCCCTGCCTGAAAGAAGGGAGAGAAGGAGAAGAGAGATTCTGCTAGCAGGGAAGGACTAATTAAACAATGCTTTCAATACATTTACTGTATTTTATCAACACCAACCTAAACCATTGTTTCGTGTTCACTCAAGCAAATTCCAAAAAGGTCTCTTGAATGAATGAAAAATATTCTAATTATCAAATTACCACAAGATGAACATGCACAAGTTACTGATATTTTTAGTTGTATGAAGGGAGGGATTGGCCAGTCTTATATGCTTAGTTTCAAATTTAAGCCCGCGCACCGGCCCCTCACCCAACACACACATATTTTTAGGGTTTTCTGTATTCCTTCACGTGTCATTCCCTTGAGTTTTATTCCTCTGGGTATGTACTAGTCACTCTTGTGTAGTCTTATGTACATTTAACTCAAAACATTAAAAGAATCTTATCCTCAAGGGAATGACACATGGTCTGAAATGGAAAAACATTGCACCAGATCTAGAAAAGACGCCATTTTTGTATTATTGCTGTGTTCCTCCTACACAAAATTGAGGCAAACCCTGAGTAACGAAGAACTCGAAACTGGAGTAGTTTTCTAGTAACTAAGTAAAAAAAGCTTACCTTTTTCTTCTAAACATGTGCTGTTGAATGTGGACTTGTTTTTGGTGGTCAGCGTACGGTAGCATGCGCATTGCCTACGAAAGAATCCGGAGAAATATTTAGGTTAACAGTTGTCAATGAATTATTGGATATTTATTGAGTTTTTCAATGCATTTTTTTAGTTTTTCAGAGGTCAAGTCCATGATGAATGAGCTAGACGAGAAGTACAACCATTTGGTTCAAGTAATGGAAAGCGAGAAGACTGCAAAATGGCAGCTAATGCAACAGTGTGACGATCAAGCAGAAATCATTGCCATACTTAGAAATGAGGTAAGAACTCTTCATTTTCGACCCTTATTTACGAATTGAAACCACTGCTACCAAAATTCTACTTTTTGTAGTTCCTTTTACACACAAACTAAGCATTATTTTGCTACTTCCAAAGGAGTACTGCGGTTTTCGATATTCGACTACGAACCGGTAGATGCGAGTTGCACGCTGAAATTTGATTTTTCGCTGCCGTCAATCAAAAATATTCAGTCGGTATCTTTTATGTTCTTAAATGGCGGGAAAAGCCAAATTTCATATTATAAATACTAAAAGATAGGAAAGTATTTTTACTGCTTTAATTTTACAACCTATGTGTATTTTCTTTTATGACTTTTTCACTTTCTTTTGTTTAATTAATGACAAAAGAAGGTTTAAACAAAAGAAGGTGAGGAACTCGGGTTAAAATTGCATGCGCACTGAAACGATTCTTAAAGTATGACCTGGCTTATTCTCTTAACAATTATGGGTTTTTTTTTCGGTTAGCTCTCTTTTCACATGGGCGAAAAGACCCTTTGGATTGTTAAACAATAGATTGAATATATTGTATTACTGCCACGTTCTATTGTTTTATTAGCCTGCGTAGCCATGTGAACTAGTGCTAAGTGCCTATTTCACGCTGCAGCCATGTTGGTTTGAACGACAGATTTCACCAAGCGTAAAAAAAAACATTAACCAGAAACTAAAGAGTTGGTTTTGCGCATTTTGACGCAGGCGTACATGGACAGAAAGGGGTGCTAGGGGATTGTTCGCTAGATGGCGTGCATCTCTTCCTATGATCATAAAAGGACATGGTCGCAATGTTGGCTAATGTAACAAAACTGAAAAACCACTTAGACCAAATCTTCTGTTGAAGTCATCCACCGACGATGACGTCACATGCACCCCCAAAAAAGTAAATCTGTGTGGGGAAATTTTTCATTGCAGTGTCTTTTGTTATGTCAACCAACATGGCCCCATGTCTTTTTCTATTTTATTCTCTTGAGAACGATTGCAAACTATCCAATATCTTTTCTTCTCAGATCTCAACATTGCGTCAAAAGAAAGCTGATGGAACCCAAGAAGAAGAAAGCGAAGAAATAAAAAGTATTAAAAAGGTAAACTCAGGACGTGAATCCTGATGCGCACGAATACGGGGGGACGTGAATCCTGATGCGCACGAATACGGGGGGATGTGAATCCTGATGCGCACGAATACGGGGGGTCGTGAATCCTGATGCGCACGAATACGGGGGGACGTGAATCCTGATGCGCACGAATACGGGGGGACGTGAATCCTGATGCGCACGAATACGGGGGGACGTGAATCCTGATGCGCACGAATACGGGGGGACGTGAATCCTGATGTGCACAAATACGGGGGGACGTGAATCCTGATGTGCACGAATACGGGGGGACGTGAATCCTGATGCGCACGAATACAGGGGGACGTGAATCCTGATGTGCACGAATACGGGGGGACGTGAATCCTGATGTGCACGAATACGGGGGGACGTGAATCCTGATGCGCACGAATACGGGGGGACGTGAATCCTGATGTGCACGAATACGGGGGGACGTGAATCCTGATGTTCACGAATACGGGGGGACGTGAATCCTGATGTGCACTATTACGGGGGGGAGGGGGACGTAAATCATGATGTGCACGAATACGGGGGGACGTGAATCCTGATATGCATGAATACGGGGGGACGTGAATCCTGATGTGCACGAATACGGGGGGACGTGAATCCTGATGTGCACTATTACGGGGGGGGAGGGGGACGTAAACCATGATGTGCACGAATACGGGGGGACGTGAATCCTGATATGCATGAATACGGGGGGACGTGAATCATGACATGCATGAATACGGGGGGACGTGAATTATGATATTCATGAATACGTGGGGGGGAGGGAGGGCGGGGGGGGGGGGGGGGGGGGGAAGGCCGCAAGCATTCCCAAGAGAGTGAAAAGACAAAGAACACGATGCTGTTTTGGGGTGTCATTAACAATAGATGCTAATAAGAAAAGTTTTTCGTTAAATGGCACCATAATGGCCGCGATAAATTAACGTGAAATCGAAGAATAACTCTAGTCTAAAGTCACTGTTAAATTATTCGATTCTAAAGATATTCGTAAGAACTTTTAAGTTGTGACGTATTTCCGGGTGCAACTGCTCACATTAAGCGCTAAAATAAAGCAAAAAAAAATTTCTCACCTGAAACAACAAAAACTTAGGACAACAAATCTTGTCATTAAAAAAAGTTAAGACAAATCTTTATGGAACTGCTTTTCGTCTTGGACCCGGAAGTCGTTTTCCATACGAGTGACGTCACACTTAAATGCAGGGATCCCATTCTTTTTGGTTAGACGTGACAATTAATCCAACATTTATTTTTAAAAATATCATAAATTATGTTGAAATAAACCAACGATGGATAAATCTAAAATAAATAAACGTCATCATAAATTAATTGTTAACTAGGTTCAAAGCCTTATTCGTGGCTGGCTCTGCCGTAGACGATGGCACAGCATCGTACAAGACTACATCCGGTCTCCGCACGCAGAGAGCATGCGCAAACGGAACTCGATCTGCTTCCAATTGGTCGAGACTGAAGAGGAATATTTAGAGAACTTGTCGACGTTGGTCTCTTGTTTCTATCGGCCGTTCAAAATGGCTGCCAGTTCGAAAAGACCTCCGATATCACACGAAGAAGTAAACTCGATATTTCTAAATAGGTATTTCTTAAATATCTCACTTAGCGAATAAGCAAATTAAATAGTTTAAATAAATACCTAAGCTTCTTCGCCCCAAGAACGTGGTGCTATTGTAATTCCCAAATTAAAAAGTAAATGTAGTAAATCTAATGCATTGCCCCATTCATTAGCGCCTTTTGCCCCAAGAAATTGGCGCTATTTGCATACTACATTTTAAAACCACTTAAACAATCATGCTTAGCCGCATTCTTTAGCCCCTTTCGCCCCCTAAAAGTGACGCTTTTTGGAAACTAAATCAGCTAGTTAAATAACCGAAATAAATAGGCTTAGCCTTATCCTTAGCCCCTTTTGCCCCTAAAAAGTGGCGCTATTTGGAAACTAAACTTACTAGTTAAACAACCTAAAACAACACTCCTAGCCCCATTCTTTAGCCTCACTCTTTAGCCCCATTCTTTAGCCCCATTCTTTAGCTCCATTCCTTAGCCCCATTCTTTAGCCCCTTTAACTCAAATTAACCAGTTAAAAAATCTAAAACAGCCTGCTTTGTCATGCCACAACATTGCTACAACCATGCTTTAGCACTATTTAGCCCCTTAAGCCCAAAAATCTAAATTATCCAGTTAAGTATTAAATAAACAGCTTGCCACATTCTCTAGTCCCTCAAAAAGTAGCGTTATTTGGATAATAATTTTGAAAAACGTAAAACACGAACAAAAATTCTCCCTATTGCCTAACGGAGATTTTTTCTTACCGATTACTTTTGCTTTTCTTTTTCTTTTTTTTTTTTTTTTTTTTTTTCACTAGTGAAACTATTCTGTTCCTCCACCAAATATTCCTCAAAGGTTTGAATACGAGAATGGAGAGTTGGCCAACACTAATCTTAGGTAAGTAGATCTTAGTAAATGTAAATGAGCCATAGATTTTCATGATAATTAACCAAAATGAATGCTGGACTAGTAATTCGATAGCGTCTATTAGAGCAGTTTTCGCATGACTGTAAAAAGCTCACGGTACGAAAACTGTCGTGATACGATGAGGCTTGCGCCTGACCAATCACATTACGCGAGAATTTACGTTCCATCTAATCAAATATCCGAAACACGGCATGAATACGGCGTGGACACGGCCACACAAATGTTACTGCATTGCCAGACCAATCACATTGCGCGAGGAAACAAATCCGCCAAAAAATGAAAATTCTAGAAAATATCATGATCGCGGTAAGGCACGCTTACGGCACCGACGCTTTCACAGCCATACGAAAACTGCTCTGTGATTCGCTACACTAAACGGCGTATCAGTGATATATATGACCTACTTGTATAGAGAACCAAATCAATTGATTGAAATCAGTGTCGCTAGCTGTTCAGAGAAAAACTAAATTTAAAAGCCAGAAGGAAGCTTCTATGTTCGTCACGTGCACAATTAGTCACGTGCTTGTGAGTCATACAGGTGACTGGGTTTCACAGAAAAAAGAAAATTCTTCCTTAAATTTTTTTTGCTTTTTTATTTTTCTACAAAATGGCTGTCGTGAAACTCTCAAAATGGATTTTATGATTGTAAGCGAGCTACGAAGAGCCCTGCCAATCAAAGAGCTGGTTATCACTATTGTCTGCACGCAAATTTAGTTATGGCTCAAATTCTAGCATCTCATTGGCTGACCTTGGCTTTAGTTTCAAGGTCAAGGTAACTGGTGGAAGTGCGAAAAATGACAAAAGTCAAAGGTTAAGTTAAATTTTACTTGGACTCAAAATCACCGCGAATCGAAGGTTCTCCACAGAGTCAAATATGAGGAATGATTAGATGTTTTTATCAGAGAATATTTTTTATTAAATATTCTGTAAGGGCTTCTGATATTTGTATTTTCGTATAAGAAGAAAGGAACCAAACCATAATATGTCTTGTAAACCTATGGTATGTACTTCATGTATTGTAGACATTTTTGTTTCTTCATATTGTTAACTTAGTAAAGACACTTATCATAAAATACATGAAGTATTTTCCTTAGTTACTATTTTCAAATATTTGAGATTTTAAAGCGAAAAGCGAACGCAATTCGTGACATGAGAAGCCAATGCATTGCTGAGCCGGAGGGTGTGCTAGTGTTTGCATGTGTGTTTATTGTTTATTTTCGATTGATTGGTTCAACAGGTGATTTGTTTGACATGCTTCTGCCCATGCTCAGTATCTACCAGGAGTACGTACGAAACCATCACTACAGTCTACAGGTAATAATTCAAACTTCAGTTTGTAAATGTGTTTTTGCACCATCACATGCCCAGGCCCATAATACACCTTGGGCTGCCTGTGGAACATTAATATTTGTATTGGAAAATGTTTTGGATGGCAAGAGTTTGTGTTTGTGCATTTTTCATTATAATATCATAGCTATTAATCTGTAACTAGATTACGCTCTACTAAAGCCGTTATCTGAATTGAATCTGCATATTACTGAGTTGGGCTCCATTTGGTGACATGGAAATATGTTGGAAGTCGCCACTTGAAGCACGCATGATTTTCCACTGTGTTATGGCTAATGTCCAAGAATAAAGGATTGGTCATTGATTAACGTGCTTCCATCGAGTTTTGGGTGCCATCGGAAGGCTGCTAAGTACGAAGGAAGCGTAAGAGTCGCACAAGGCGTAGCACCCAAACCCGATGGAAGCACGCTAATCAATGACCAATCCTTTAAGAATTAGAAGTAGCGTAACGATTTTTATTGTATTTTTCGTAGACTTTAACGGAATGTAAACAGCGCCCGGCTTTCAATCGTCAGCTCAAACTATACGAGGAGAAGCAAGTGTGTGGAGGCAGATCTTTGGAGTCTTTCTTAACTTATCCCATGCACCGGGTGAGTACAATGTACAATGAAAAATATATTCAAAAACTCCGTTCGTTCTTACATTGTCCTTAAATGGGTTTCCTGTGGTGATGATACGTTTTTTGCTGTGGAGCCCGCGCGTCTCAGAAGAAAACCGCAAACCACAGGGAATCCGTGACCATCTCGTTTCAAACCATCATGCCATCTTAGGTAATAAAAAAAAGCTACTTGGTATTTTCGCCTAGGAAACGTATACTTGGATGGCGGGGGTTGTATATCGGGTGGGGGGAAATTTCCCCCAATTATTTTAAAGAGGGGGCCGAATTATAGTACTGGAACGGGGAAAAAGAAATAATACTCAGTAGAAAAACATATGGCTTATAATGAATGGAAAATAACATAATTTACAACAGAAAAACGGAAATCGAAGTTTGGGTTACAATAGAACCAGAATATTTGGAATCTAGGTGTGCAATGCATCGTTTGCCATGTACAGCGAAAATTTCCATGTAATTTTTACTTGTAAAGAATAAAACTATTATCTTAGCAAAACGAAATATTTTCTACGAACAACGACGAAGTATGGTATTTCAAAAAGATATTTGACTGAATCTGTCCACCTATGAGTTATATTTTCTTTATTTTTGAGTAAAAGCTGTTGTTTATCGAGCCGAAAATTTAGCAAATATTGAGCTACGAACAGAATGTTCACTGATTGGCTGACTTGTTCGGGCTGAGAGAAGGAGATTACCTGATATAGAATGTTGGTTTATATCAAAGAATGATTGTGAAAGAAAAATCTCGAAGATGCCGTTAACTTTTACACGTGGCGACACTGAAGTTCGAGAATCAAAGCTGGTGACACGTCACTCGGATACAAGTACTTTTTAAGTAACCATGGATTATCAAAACCAAACCAGACATCAAATTGTCAAACACTGAGACAACCTCTGGGCACGCCTTAGTAGATCTGAGACGGCTAACTCACGGAACCCTAAAACAACTGGTATTGAAATGGTACTAACATTGAAATGGCTTCCCATAAGAATGGTTATCGTATGAGTAGGAAACATACGGTACTGACTTACTGAGATTGAGCATGTACACAGTACGACATGCCGTAACATTGAAATGGCTTCCCATAAGAATGGTTATCGTATGAGTATGAAACATACGGTACTGACTTACTTAGATTGAGCATGTACACAGTACGACATGCCGTAACACTGAAATGGCTTCCCATAAGAATGGTTATCGTATGAGTATGAAACATACGGTACTGACTTACAGCACGTACAAGGTACGACATGCTGTAACATTGAAATGGCTTTCCATAAGAATGGCTATTGTATGAGAAGGAAACACACGGTACTGACTTACTGAGATTGAGCATGTACACAGTACGACATGCCGTAACATTGAAATGGCTTCTCATAAGAATGGTTATCGTATAAGTAGGAAACATACGGTACTGACTTACTGAGCATTGAGCATGTATTCAGTATCCAGTACGACGTGCCATAACATTGAAATGGCTTCTCATATACTTCCGGGCCACACTTTTCATTCAGATATTCCACTTAGATAAGGTCACGCGAAACTACTGCGTAGTTACATTAAATTAGACATTACAATGTGTAACTCTAGATTTTTATCTTACTCAAATATGCGAAGAGTGATTACTCATTCCTCTAGAGCCATAGACTTGTATTTGAGCTTTCAACGTCGGATCGAATTCGAAGTTTGAAGTTTATTTTTGCGGAGGGAGGAAAACCGGAAAAGCGGAAAACCCCATAAACTTGAAGGCGGAAAAACACAAACAATCCTACTTACATGTGATAACGGTTCTATGGATCGAAAACACGAGCGCAGCGATGAGAGGAGGCGCATTAGCTGCAGCGCACGCAAATGCTACTTATTCCCGTCGAGTACGAAAGTAAAACAATACTTTGCGGTATTCGAGGGCTTTTTCTCTAGGTTCTCAGACTTTACTTGCTCCTTAAAACACAACAAACTAAACCCTAATTTCATGTGGGAGTTACCTGTTTCCTTACATCAACCCAGAGATGGTTTCAAGGTTTGATCTCTGAGTTAGCCGTGCCCTTACATCAACCCAGAGATGGTTTCAAGTTTCAATCTCTGAGCTAGTATCAACCCAAAGATTGTTCTAGGGATTGATCTGTGGGTTAGCAGTCCCCTGGCGTAGATCAGCCCAGAGGTTGATTTAAAATCGCTCGATCAAATTAACCTTTTTTCGAATATGATTTTCCTCTTTTTTTCCGACTAACATTTCCCCCTATTTATATCCAACCTGTTATATATTCCATCATTTCAATATTAACTCACCTACTCTCGTTCCTTCAAACCGTTCAAGTCGGTGTCTCTATAATCTCAGCGTAGTGTTTTCACCGATTTATGCGTATATTACCTGACATCATCATTTCCAGAATTGTCGATCAGTCAACATGACATTTTACTGTCCAGATGACATCTTATGTTTGATGTAAGATTTTCCCCCAGATAGTTAATCTTGCTCATAGTATAGTCTTGTCTTTCTCGTCAGAAATCCTCTGAAATCCTGTCAAACTCAATATTAAATTTGAATTACTGTCGAGATAAATCTGAGCGATAATAACTCAAATCATTTAGTTATCACTGAGAAATCACACATTTTTGCAAGTATGGGATTATTGTTGTTTGGAGGCATTCGATGTTTTTGTAACGTGGTCGCAATGGGCTGTTCTAGAACGGGTTTAATTGCTTTATTCATAAATGGCTCGTTTTTAATATTTTCATTTCTTGACAAGTTAGAGAGTGGTTAATTGTAAGAGCTTGTATAAACTTATTTGTTCTGTCTTATTGGTTCCTTACTTTACTCGTACGTACGTAGGAGTAGAATAAGGAATAATAGTGCATTTTTCCCATTTCTTTCTTTCTTTTCTTTCTTTTTTTTTTCTTTCATTCTTTCTTTCATTCTTTCGTTCGTTCGTTCGTTCGTTCGTTCGTTCGTTCGTTCGTTCGTTCGTTCGTTCGTTCGTTCGTTCGTTCGTTCGTTCGTTCGTTCGTTCGTTCGTTCGTTCGTTCGTTCGTTCGTTCGTTCGTTCGTACGGTTCGTACGGTTCGTTCGGTTCGTTCGGTTCGTTCGTTCGTTCGTCCGTCCGTCCGTCCGTTCGTTCGTTCGTTCGTTCGTTCTTTTTTCTCTCTGTCTATCTTACGTTCTTTCTATTTCTCTCTTCCTTCCCTTCCTGTCACATTCTTCCTTCCTGGTACTTCTTCTTTATTTTTCATTTCTCCTTATTTATTTATTATTATTTTCATTCCATTTCATTCGTTTTTCTTTCCTTCTTTCTTCTTTTTCTCCCTTCCTTTTCATCTCTCTTTTATTTGTCTATTAACCTCATCATCCCTTTCTTCTTAACTCCATTAATTACCTTAAAAAATCGATTCTTTATTATTTTAGATTATCTATTTCAAAAATCCACTTCCTCTCAATTTGCAATTTCATCTCCTCATGACAGCCGTATCTGTCTGCGGAACGATTATCTAAGACGCATGTAAATATTTATCACTACTTCACAGACATTCATTTTATGTTTACTTCATATCTACATATCAATTGTACAATACCGACATATCGCGGTTTTCATCGTTATCCTTATGTCACATCTTAATGTTATTACATTACCTCACATAATTTAAGATGTCTAGCTTTGTTTTGGGTTTCTGTTTTCGTTTAGTTCCGCTTTCAGCCAGTCATAATCCATAAAATACTACAACGAGTGCTGCCCTACCTCAGGGCACTACCCATTTCATTCGCTTGCTCAGACTACGTGTACTCAAATCGCTAGCATTCTACTTTGGCTTATCATTATCGACATATGGAATAGACAAAGGGTGGTTTTGAACGTTTGTCACTGGTAAATATTCTACGCAGATTGCTAAAGGTACTGTACAATGTTTATATTCTTGTACGTTTTAAAGCTCAAGCGTACAAATCTATATCACCTTAACTAGATGTGCACCTTATAACTAAAATATACTCTTAAATCAGCCTCTTCTTAGCGAGGAACGAGCATTTCTAAGTGCTTTATAAAGACCGTTACACTACAAATATTCATTCATAGCTCAAAAACCAGAGATCCTTGATCTGTTATAGAACTATAATTGTCAAAACTAAAACTCAACAACACAATTAATTCTTTTTTTCCTTAATTTTTTAATTCATCTACAAATTTGCGTCTTAAATTATTATTCACAGGTCTATTCCTCATTTGAACTTCTTGTAATACCAAAATTACCGCTCGCAGAAAATGAGGATTACATTGTAATTCATAAGGAAAATGTCCGCATCTTTTGTTTAATGTCGCATTCAGCCAAAAAAAAAAAAAAATGCCCAGTTCCTGTTATTCGTGAATCTGTTTTTATAATAATTCCCTTAATTTCTGTTGGAAAAATTTTGTTCGCCACAAATTTTTATTTTGACTTTGTGTTAAATAGATTACACACACTAGCTGGCATTTTATTAGAAATATTTCAAAAATTCTAATTTTTTTTATTAAACTCGTGTTTATTCAAAGTGATATTAACCCTTTTTGCTGTTATTAAATAATCCATATTGTTCATCAGACATGAGTATTACGAGTCGGCTGGATTCATTTTCCTTCCAACAATTCTTCTAGAATTTTCGTTTGCTCATAATTCAGTTGATGAGAGGCCATACGTCGTATTTCAAAAGAGCTTTTAAGTTATGACGTACGTATTTCTGGGTCCAACTGCTCCGCGCAAAAACCGCTAAAATAAAACGAAAAAAATTCCTGAAGGATTTACTAAACCTCCAATTTACCTCCTCCTGAAACTATTAGAATTTAAGAAAAAGGAAATCCTGTCATGAAGCAAAAGTAAGATTTTTTTTTCTCGAAAAAGCCGCAATTTCAAAGGTCATGTGACTGACCACAAGGACTTCCAGTTTGCTACTTAAAATACTTCCTTTTGCTGAACGGTTAGATTTACTGTTCAGTCGAATCATTTCAGGGCAGGTCCTTCGTAAAGTTTTGCTAAGAATAAAGATAATATTTAGAACAGAGACAGAGATAGATAAGGAAAGTAAGAGTAGTATGAGATGGATTGCGACGCCCCCAAAAAAATGAGTTACACATACTAAAACTTATGCTCTAATTACAGTAAAATCAAGAATCAGTAAAATCTGTATTTATACAAAAAGAGATGTATTGGCTACAATAGGAAAAACATGTTGGTTTAGCCTGGTTTTGGCTTCTAAAAGACTCTTTAATTTACCGCGACGACTCGAGTTGCAATTCGCTATGCAAAGTAATGAAAAGTAGGAAAAGGATCATCATGGAAAGAACAAAATTTCTTTAAAGCACACTCTGGGCAAGCACAAGCTTGCATAGCGGAAGTAAAGCCATTTCAATGTCAAATTACTATTCGCTAAAACCTACCGTAAAGATACAGCCAATGGGAGGCGTATTTGAAATCCAGTTACTAAAATCCTTGGTATATCCAGTCAATTAGAGTTTCGAATACAGGAAGTCGAAATTCAAATGAAAACGTCCACGGCTAGTGTTGAGATTGAAGTGCTTCTTTGAAGTGACACTAGAGAAAATCTTTTGTGCATGCGTGCATTTCAGCACGTTTTCTAAGAATGGGAAGAGTTTGACTCTAAATCAATTTATCAGGCAAATTTGAATGTCAAATTTACATATTTCAAAAATAGTATGAAGAAGTTCGCCTAATTTGCATATGCACTCAGAGCATGCGCAGACGTTTTTCACTTGTATCTGCATGAATAGAAACAACATAAGATACGTTACGTTTTTATTTGGGGAAAGGGCTTGGGGTCAAAGAGAAGAGTTTTCAATGAAAATTTAAACTTTTGTGGAGCATCAAACCTTTCTATTCGGACGAAAAGTTGTTCCTTGTTGACTTACTAGGAGGGTCGTAATATTCAACCTTTTTCAAGACAAATGTCTTTCCAGTATTTAAATCACGTCCCCTTGCTTCAAAAATTCCCAAAACTATATTAAAGACAGATATCTAAAACGTTTGATTGAAAGATTCAGTAAACCTTCAGTTTGAAAGTCAGGAAATTGACCGAAAAGTTTGATATGCGAGAGAAGCGGCCATCTTGAAACCAAACTCTTAATTCCAAATATGGTATCAAAACTCCTAATTTGCATATCTGAATATTTCAGAGCATGGTTTTCGACTCCCATAAGTTTATGTATTCCTTGTTTGGTACTGTGATATGATTACCAAATACAGTTACTCTATAGCCAGCGTTGAATCTGAAATTGTCTTCGTAAAGGCTTTACGAAGAAAATTCTGGATGCAACGCAGGCTATTACTCTAAAGAATATAAATTTGAACAATGTATCGTTCCCATCGGTTCGCAATATTGCGTGATAAAGAGCTTGCAGTACTATCCGTACCTCATCTCTTAAGCGTAATTTCTTGAGGTTTTGCTAGTATTTTTTTCACCAAAATGGCCTAGACTTCATGGAAACAATTTGATAATATACAAACTTATTAACCTTCATTAATACCCAGGATTGGAACGATCGCTTATGGCCAACAGTCACAGCAGTGGCGGCTCCAAGGGTGGTTCCGTGGGTTCCATGGAACCACTTTTTGTAAGATCTTGTGTAGCCAATCATTTTCTTTACGCTCACGGTACAACGAAATTGGGGCCCCCATTTGTGAAGCCAATCTTACCAGCTTTTTCTGGGTGGTGGCCATTTTAGGACCCCATTTAAAAAATACCTGGATGCGCACTGCACAACCGTGTTTCGAAGGGAGAAAACCGGAGAGCCCGTAGAAAAACCCTTGAATCTAGGAAAAGACCTAAACAACTCTACTCACATGTAATGGTAAGTCCAGGAATGGAAACCGAGAATTGTGAGTGTATTACCGATACATCACCCTTGATTCCCACATAAACTTGTCTCTTTCCAAGCAACTTGGCTGCCGCTCGAGGAATGATTATAAGAATTTACCGAATTCCCACATGCGTAGTTAAGACACTTGCGAACAAAAGATATTTTTCAAATAAATCAATTCCATCCAAGTCGGGCGTTATCGTCGCTTCGGGCTACTATTTTCAACGGTTTAGAAAACTAATAGCGTAAAAATATTACACCTTAAGGCTTGCAATTAAAATGAAGAGATCAAGACATGGAACACTGACATGTAAGTTCTTTTTACATTCAAAATACAACTACTACGACGACAAACAAACAAAATTATGCAAATACATACGATTATCTCAAGTAATTTGGACAAGTATAAAGGAATTTTTAACTGGTATAATTCTATATGATAGTAGTTTTCGAATAAATTACGCTGAAAAATACGCTTAAATTTCATTACAAAAATTCAAAGCTAAACAATGCCTCGAGCATTTATTTTCTTGCTTTCAAACTTACACTTTAAAAAAATCATTTGTATTCTCATTAGCGACTAGCTTTTCTATGCACTGGTGTAGCTTTGTTCATTCTTAAGTGGACTCTCAAAGTTTAATTTAAAGGCAACACATTCATTAAAGTTTTCGTTTCTGTTGAAGAAATTCGTGGTGGAAAGTAGGTTTGCTTTGAATGAAGATGAAATTTGGGAACTATGTAAATGAGTAAAATTGTGAACTAAGTGGTAATAAATTTCTAATCTATTTTAATTTATCTAGTTTACTTTCTAAGCAACGCATTCATCAAAGTTTTCATTGCTCGTGACTAAGACATTCGTAGTTGCTAGTTTTTCTTTCGATGAAGATGAAATTTAGGAACTATATGAATGGAGTAAAATTGTAAAATAAGATTGCAGAATCTTGATAGACTAAACAAGTCACCAATCAATTTAAAGCTATTGACCAACTTTCTTCCTGGGAGCTCTTCAGATCATATCAATTAGTCTTTCAAATGCCAGGAAAAAATGCAAATCGTGTTGGGATTTCAAGACCCGTTAACACGATTTCTGCACGAAATCCCAGTTGGTGTTTTGATCGACTTTTAATGCATTCGTTTAAACCAAGTAACTCTTAGAAGAACCAAGAAAGAGATACATTTTCTTTCTGCAAAGCTTGAATTTTGTTTTCTCGACTTTTATCGTTGACAAACTGGTGGCTTTGAGTTACATTTTGTGATTCAGTATCTTCGAACCAAAACACATTGTCTTTATTTGGAGAAAACGTTACTCATGAATCTACGCCGATTTTTCAAGGTAAGAATATAAAATACTGTCTATTCTTACTTTTTACATAACTACAATACTAAAAAATAGACAAAATTTCACATTCAGAAATAAATTTCAGATATTGTTCTTAAAATAGTCAATTCTCAAAATTAATCCGTAGGAATACACCCACGTTTACGAAAGTAGATTTAATTTTGAAATTAATTTTTGTATCTATCTTCAATGATTTCCTACCTTTTTTTTTTTTTTTTCTGTTTCTCATTCGTTTGCGTGTGGCATATTTTTTAGCCTCTACAATGAACTCAATCTTACATTCTCCTATTCAAATCTATTCAAATCCCCTCTTTGGAGTTGCCTTCATTTAGTGGCCATTCTCCTAGTTCAAATCTACTCAAATCCCCTCTTTGGAGTTGGATTCATTTAGTGGCTTGTTAGATTAAGTGGCTAGTTAGAGTTAGTAGCTCGTTAGATTTGGTAGCGTTGAAAATTTTGATTACCGTTTACTATAAGTTTATTTTTTGATGTTTTTTATTCAATAATGATATTTTTTTTAATTCTTTTTTTCAATCTCTTTTTAGCGAAACTCATCATACGCTAAAAAATTTAAAGTTTATTCTATCTAATTAATAGAAAATAATAATAATTAGTATTTGTACACTGTCACTAGTAGAAAAATTTACGTTTAGCAAGGAGGTGAAAAATCATATCTTTTGCCGTACCGGCACGTACTTTGCCGTTACGTAGCAACTAAAATGTTCCAATACAAAGTTAATAGCACTGTCATAAGCACTGATGTAATACCATTTGAGTGTTACATAACTGCGCTTATGTTGAATTCGACAAAAAAAGGATTTCCTACTTAAGCTGTAAGTTTTTGTTACTTTTTGCATTTTTTTCTTCACTTTTTACTACCATTATCATTGAAGTTCGACGCTGACTAGCATTTCAACGACCGCCAATCAAA
This sequence comes from Actinia tenebrosa, assembly GCF_029948245.1. NCBI lineage: Eukaryota > Metazoa > Cnidaria > Anthozoa > Actiniaria > Actiniidae > Actinia > Actinia tenebrosa. The sequence goes on from NW_028292582.1 coordinate 13,023,114, forward strand.
GAACTGAAATAAAAACAATATCTTGGAGGAGATTTTAGACTGTCCAAGATTTCCCTTTATATTGTCTTTTTTATTTCAGTTCTTTAATTGACGGTCGTTGAAATGCTAGTCGGCAAACGAGACATCGAACTTCGCGGGTCACACTTCAACGATAATGGTAGTAAGTTTGGAAAGCAGAAGCAAAGAAAGAAAGAATGTTTCAAAAACAGAAGAAATTGGTTTTTCCTGTACAGTATTTTTTCGATCTCGGCCAAACAGATTATGCTTCAGTGCAATTTTTTGCTTTTGTTCTTAGTGCGATTACTTTTTTAGCCATTGCTTTTTGAAATGTTATAAATCGGTATTGGTATAAAAAATAGGTGATAGGTAATAGCGATCTTTGGCGTTAATGACACTCATGGTATATCTATGGCAAGATTTAAATTGCAAGTTCTAGCCGTAGGCGATTAAGTCAATGCTGTTCTTCTCAGGCAATCAAATTACGGAGATTTTTCAAGCAGTTGTATCACCCTCCCCCCTCAAACAAAACAAAATAACAAACAAGCAAAAAAGAGACCACTGAAAAACATTGCAAGCACTACGAGTGAATAAATGGACGGACGAGCGGGCGGACGGACGGACGGACGGACGGACGGACGGACGGACGGACGGACGGACGGACGGACGGACGGACGGACAAAGAAACAAATGCCGGAGCCATGAGCAAATAACCAGTCGCAAGAACAAGCAGGAAAAATTAACAGAAATTGAAAAACCACACAGAAAAATAAAATCGAAACAGAAACTATGCAGAACGACAACATTGAACGAAACCAATTTAACAAATTAACAGAGACTAAACTAACCAAAACACAAACGGAACGACACATAAAGTAGATAGGTGAGGTTTTGCACTATCACATGTCGGCAGCCATGTTGGATGGCAGAACTTTATAAAAATCGCGGAAATTCTTCCAGTCACGTAAAACGATTGTATTTTTCTTGCCGTCCAATATGGCTGTCGTCAAGTTATTGTGCAAACTTCTATGCTAAAATTTACAATACCGGTACCTATGAATAATAGCCGATTGCAGAACCTTTTCTGCCGTTGCCTAGAAATAAACAAAGATGCTAAAGAGAATCGTCTTAAAGTTGTCTCGCAACTATTTCTCGATACTCGCAGACGATAAAAGAGACGTTTGATTAACGAGATCTACCTCAAAAATTCATGATTTTTTAAGTAAACAACCTTATTATGATTGCATTTTAAAGTCCAACGTTAAGAAAGCGCTCATCGCTGTTAGTAAGTTCATATATAGATCTTTATCGAAATCTAACAAAATTTCTCGAGTTTGTCACAATTTCGCTACGATTGCATTCCGGCCCTTGAGAGAGTATTGTCCAGCGGTGATACCCATAAAAACAAGATGGCTGAATTCGCACGGTTCACGGACTACAAAAATATAATTAAGACGCGCTTCGTAACTTTTCTCTTTGAATTTATAAGATTGGTCTTACTAGTAAACCAACATCCTTAGAAGATTGAAAATTTATAAAATTAAAAATTTAGTCGTGATTTAAGAATGAAATTTTATTTGTTATTTGATTAAAAATCGGACGATTTCTGTGCATTTTCTCCTCTACTCCAGCCTTCCCCAGTCCTCGGGGAAAATCTAGCTGATTATATATTTTTTCATATCTTTCATTTTAAATTAAAATTTTAAATTTTGACACCTGAATACCAAATTTTTTTTACATTGAATGATTCGGAAATTAGGAGAGAGTGTTCATTTTTTTTTCTTTTTTTTTTTAGTTATTACATTTTTTTAAAATGATATTTTAGTGAATTTGTTCAAGTCAAAGTTCTTATGTTTTTTTACGATTGTATTTGTTTGATGTCCCCATATGCACTAGGTTTTTGAATAATTGGGATAACCATTTGAGTATATGAATATTAAAGGTGTTTAGCGTATGACAGTTGTTCGCTGAGAGTGTGGTCTTTCTCATTGTTTTCTTCAGCGAGGCTTTCAATGCACAACCTGTCTCGCGAGCATCAAAACAAGGGCATACCTCTTTGCAAAATTAAATCGTCTTCATCGATATCCCAAGATATAGAAAGCAAAATCAAGCTTCAGTGATCAGAGCAGAGAAGATATAATTTTTAGTCAGTAAGTTTTTAAATAATTAATTGTTTTTATTCAGTGTTCTCCGCGAGAAAAACAACTTGATATTTGAACACAAAGCCGCAGAGAACTCTAGTACAGGAGTCCTAAAAAATTTATTCAAAATTAGAAAAAAACAGAATTAATATATTTTTTTAACCAAAAATTGGTGATTAATACAGTTGAAACGTGGTCTAATATCATTTTAAGCGTTTTCTTAAGACAAGTAAAGTAAGAATGAAGGGTTTTCCTGTGACAGTTTTTTGAACTCCTTTATTTATATCAACATTTGACTAGCCGTGTTTTCGTATCAAATTTTCTTTTGTGATTTACTTCAACCTGCTACTTTCTATTTTGTGAATCTACTGACAGTTCCAAAGTACCAAAAACTTTTATTTTGTAAATATTTTCTTAAAGAAAGTTTTCTTTTTTTAAAAGCTGAATAATCGTAGGTTTTAAGTTTCGCATCAACCTTTGTTTACAGTATACTTGTCTTCCGGTCTAGCTCTGACTCCAGAGATGGTTGTCACGCTAAAAAATAATTTACCATGATGAATTAATATGCCCTAAAAACAATTATTAGGCAAATATACTAGAACATTGATTTCTACCTAAATATTTAGCACTAAATAAGAGAGAGAGAGAGAGGGAAAAAAACAACACATCAATTAGGAACATGTATTTAGACCGAGATGTATTTTATTTGTCCATGAGACTCGGCTTTATGTCCATTGTCTTGCCTCAAGCGTATTCTCAATGAAAGAGTATTTTTCAAATCACCGGTTTAGGATATTAAATTCGCAGATAGATTGATTCAGTCAGAACTACGCCTGGATTATATAACATTAAAAGCATTTTGCATTTCCACTTCAGCGAGTCTGTGAGTTTGACAAGAAAATATTGCCGGTCTTTGGCGGAGCTCAGTATGGACGCCGCCAAATTTGAGTCGTTTTCTAAAGGAGTTTGGAATAGCTCGGTTATTTGACACTGGTTACTGGATTAAAGTGAAGTATTTTATTCTTTATTTATTATTTTTTTAAATGCACGCAATGTGACGTGTGCTTTGTTGTCGTACGTTGGAAAATGTTGCCTGCTCTTCGGTTATCCGACAGATTATCGATCGATACTTCCACTACTTTAATCGATGCACTACTTTTATTTTGCTTTATTTGTTTCTTAAATGGAAGGCTCTCTAGATACTTAATTTTTTTGGAAAATTTCGCCACAAACGGGTAAGCGCCGGTGTCTTTTGAGTTGAGATATGAGCGACATATCCGAGCTACCCTATGGGTACCGGTTTTAAGAGATGACACGTGATCCAAATATGACATTAAGAAAATTTGTTCAATTTAAATCTAAAATGAAATAATTTTACAGTTTGGTATTTTTTGCTTATTGCCGTATTTTGAGAGTTTCAAAGCGAAGAAAAACTCCTTCAAGAAAGTGAATTTTTCTTATCGTGACCACTTTATCTACCAAGTTTACCACAACCTACTGCGTAGAGGCCGTGATTGGCTATCAATTAAACGTTATCTTTATTTTTGTTCCAAAAAAAATGCTAGTTAACTCAGAGTGCTTCGTCACATGCAGCTTTGCTTTTGATGAATGAGTTTTTAGATGACGCATAGCAACAGACGATAAAGCGGCGTCAAAACCGAGTACAGTACGTTAAAATATCCTATATACACTTCGCTAACTTTAAACTGGATTTTTTATAGAAAAGTAACGCCTTATCAAAAAAAACATTTTAAGTCGTGGATTCTCTGATTCTCTTACATACTCAGCATGCTCAATGCTACAAAAAAGCGCTATGAAGATATAATTTTCTGGACTCAAAATAACAATGAAAAATTTAAACGTACTCTGTGGATTTATAGCGAGAGACCAACACGTAGATTGTTTTCTGAATAAATAGTCCAATATCTGTTCCATTACTTTATCATGCAGGTGCACCGACGTTGCTAACCCTAAGTTCATGCTTAGAAAGATGAAGACAAAACACACAAGCCATCGAGATTTCTAATTTGTTAGTAACATTGATTGATGGAAAATACGCATTGCATAACGTTTTAGTGTAGTCTTATTTTTCTTTTTCCTCCAGAAAAATGTCGGTAATGGTTTTCAAGATTTCTTTTTGCTTGAAGCTTTCACTTTATAACTGCTTATGATACTGCTTTTATTGGGGTATTTCCTTGAATGCAAACTGATAAAGCTGGGGAAAATGCTTCGACTGATTGACTTGAGTGTCTGTCTGTTATAAGCACGAACTGATAGCGACCCTTTGTCATTACGTTTTCTTGAAGCTTCCTTTACTGACGCTATTATTTTGCTTTAACAATACTTGTCGACGGCAAAGAAATATTGGCCAAAACATAGATTCTAAATCACTACCACTAAAATGCTTTTCTTCTTTATTCTATACTAGAAAAAATCAGTATAAACTTCATGTCTTCATTTTGCGCTAGCCTTGAACATGCTAAATTCCAACCAGATCTGTGAGTAAGCCGTTAGCCTGACTTTGACCCGGGGGGGGGGGGGGGGGGGGGTACTCTCCTATTTTCGCTATACAGGGTACGTGCCGCCAAACAGGGTATGGTTTTCAGCGATTCTACTCTGGAACAGGGTATATAAAATCGAGCTCGCTCTGGAACAGGGTCTATGAAATCACGCTCTCTACTCTCTGGAACAGGGTTTCCATGTTCGCAATATCGGAACAGTATATGATTTATCAGCGATCTTGCTCTGGAACAGGGCATGAATTTCAGCGATTTTACTCTGGAACAGGGTCAGGGTTCAGAGGGCTCAGCGGCACATCCCTACCCTAAACGGGCAAGAGTACCCCCCCCCCCCCCGGGGACTTTGATCATGATCAGCCCAGAGGTTTTTTCGGGAAACGACGATAAGATTGATGTCTGGTTTTGCATTTTGGTCTTTCTAAAAATGAAGCAATAGAGTTCAAATTGTCTATGCAAAAAAGGTCAATTTTGAATGATAATTTCTCACTTTCCATATCGTAGCCAGAGGTTTTATGCTTCTCTGTATCTCTCGATATTACTCAAAATAAGAAAGAGAAGAAGATATAGATGCAGAAAAAGAGCTCTAGAATTTCTTAGTTTAAATTTTACTGATTGGTAGACCAAGAGACGACAACCAAGTGACTCGTGTCACGATTTAAAAAAAAGCCCTCCGATTCGGTTTTGTTTATAAAAGTACATACACTTATTATTATCGAGTCTGAGGCAATTGGTATGAGCACTGACATGAACCAAAACCTCTACCATCAACCATCTACCATTGGACAAAAATATTTATTTTTCTAATTGATCTTAAGCGAATTCGACACGTGATCAATATGGTATCCAAATAACGTGAATGTCTTCGCGGAACAAGTTACATCTGTTAGATGACATAAAACATAGATTGATTTGATACTAGAAAACCTATCTTTGTCATTTGAGTTACAAAAAAAGCTTTTTTTCTGCGGTTGAGAAGGGATTATAAAGTTCAAAATCATGCACGAATTTTTCGAGAGAAAATAGCCATTTTGAGGTAAGGTGAGATTATTCTAAACCTATTTCATGACTAATCTTTGACAGAATCTTTTAATGGCCCTTTTTTTCCATACGTGGAAATGTATTTCATTTATTGATGTGCGCTCGCTATAAAGCCTTGCAATTTTGCTTGAAGCTAAACACGACAAAGGAGTCGTAAATATTTGGTTTTTAAGCGTTATCTTGGCTGTTTTATACCTGTCTATCTTCCTTGTCGTCATCGTATGCAGGGTCTTTCTCGTTTTTTCCTTCGACGCCGGTGCTCGCTCTAATTTAAAATCATCCTTTGTCTTCAGGGTTGCTCGAGAAAGAGCTGAGGAAATTCTCTCTAAATTAACAGCCTATTAACAATGCGTTTTTCTTGACTAATCTCTGACAATCTAGACTCTTCGCTTTGATTTTTCTAAGCTTAGTAACAATGTCTTTGAATAAAAAATCTTGATGAATAGCTGTCTTGAAATGGTTGTATAAAAAACGTATTGCAAGTCGTTAAATCACAACAGTACTAACAAAACCGCTTAACATCAACTACTATGATTCAATATGCCTCGGCTTTCCTCTAACTTGAAGAACGCTGTTGAATGTTATGGTCAGTATTGTGTAATTTTTTTTTTTTTTTTTTTTTTTTGCAATTTGTTTTAGAGGATCCTTTTTAGGTTGTAAACAACATTTCTTGTAAATTATTGAAAAGTACTGATATTAGTCTTTAAGCCTTTTTGTTCATCATTACTTTAAAATATCGTCGTTCAAAACCTCAAATTTCTAATATCAAATTCTTTTCATTTTGGTTTTCCACGGTTTTTAACGACAGACCTGCATATATTCGGAAGTGATTCAAGAACCTTAGAGACTTTCATCACGACAAATGGATTCTAATGGTTCCCATGCTGTGATTTCTATCGCAGTACTTAAAGGAGCTTAATTGGGCTTTAGAATAAGTGCGTTCCTGCAGAGATTGAAGGGAGGAATAGCGGGTTTAAAGCATGAAAAATTTTCCTCTACACACAGCATTACTGGAAACTCTGGCGTTATCAAAGTGAACTTGACATCGAGAATAACGCCTGGATAATTGTAGAAGTCCATTTGTACGTGCACTGAAACACTCAATTATAATTTCTAAAGAAAAAGGATATAGAATGATACGCCGCAATAATAGCTATTTTCCTTGTAATTGTTTGTATTAGTCATCCTTCTTCTCGCTGTCCTTTGATCACGTAATCACGTTCAGGCAAAGATCAAAATAATAATAACATCTTTGTTTCTTAGCAACGTTGTTACGAACTGTCAAACACTACGTTGCATATGATATGCACACATTTTCATTGACGTTTTCGTTATTCACGCATTCGCGTCATCCAATCTTCGACGGTTCTGTGGCTTTGCATGTATTATATCACAACAGAAAAAAAAAATTCGTGCCAAGATTTGTATCGTATAGTTGTTGTCCCGCGTGAAATTTGTTCTAATTGAAAAATCTCACAAGCTGAGATCAAGGGGAACCCCAAAAAAGGTACGAATAATATCATGGTATGACTACTTCGTACAGAAAAGCTTTAAATTCTGGAATTAAACCAATTATTTTGAATAGGAATGAGTTCATCGTTCACTTTTTCCCTTGTTTCCATATTGATATCGCATACTATTTTATTTATGAGGTACTATCTAGCTTTCTTCCCTTGGCATTCTTGTTGTTTTCAGTATATATTTTACGTTATATCCTGTTTAAAATAACGTCGTTAAATATTTTTTCTGTTTACATAAGGATTTCGAATATTTAATGTGAGAGAATTGAAGTACGACTTTAGTGTATCAATGTGTACATTCATTACTTTAAAACAAATAGCTACTCAAATTACATGTAAGATTCATTACGGACGTGTGTTTTGGAAGCAAAATACGCTTAAAAGGCTACTACGACGATAATCGCTCAAACTTGGATTCAGCTGAAACTTCCTAAAAATACTCTTTAAAGGTCCAATAATCACTGTATGAAGTGTTTTCTCGATATTCAGGACGAAAGTATGATATTTTTACGATTATTTTTTGGAGTCTGTGACGTCATACACTCAACATCAAACATTGCTACATATATTTCTTTGTATATAAATCCTTAATTTATTTTATTCCTATGAAGCCCAAAGGGTGGCTAATGTGCTTATTTGACTATAATTTATATTTTGGGGTGTTTGGGTATTTCTTTCTCCCTTTACTACTGATATTTTGATCATAAACTACAAAGAAATGTATGGAGCGATGTTCGATGTTGAGTGTATGACGTCACAGACTCCAAAAAATAATCGTAAAAATATCATACTTTCGTCCTGAATATCGAGAAAACACTTCATACAGTGATTATTGGACCTTTGAAGAGTATTCTTAGGAAGTTCCAGCTGAATCCAAGTTTGAGCGATTTTCGTCGTAGTAGCACTTTAGTCCAAAATGACGCACGGCCGAGTGAGTTACGTGAAAACGATGAATCCCGGGCAAAATGCAAAGAAATAATGTGGTCTCAATGCAAAGTATATACGTGTACTGTCTTTCTTTCCTTCTCACATACAGTCAATGTCATTAACGTTGTCCACCGAAAAAAAACATTTACACATTTACACATTTAGACTAAAAGAAATATCACGTGTTTCATTATGTATTCTTTGCCTCGTGTGCGTCAACCTGAACTTTAAATGTTAAAATTCAACTCGTGAATCGAAAATCCAGAACGCCCCGACCATTTAGAGAGGATTTAAGATTATATGGTATTTCAGCATTTGTTTTATGCCAGAATCTTCGAGGAAACACGTGATATTTCTTTTAGTCTAAATGTGTAAATGTCTTTTTTCGGTGGATAAGTTAATGACATTGACTGTATATCACATTACAGGCAGTAATATTTTTTTCTTTTTGTTCCCAGGTTCCCGCGTACATCATTACTCTTCACGAGCTTCTCGCTTTAACGCCTCATGATCACGTGGAGCGAAATGCATTGGAGTATGCGCAGAGTATCCTGGAGGAACTCTCCACGGTAAGTTCTCTTGATTCCTGCTCCTACGTCTCCTATAGAGCTTTTTCACTCACGTTACAAGGAAGCCATATTGAGCCAATTGTCTCTCCACTCCACCTCCTCTCTCCGCTCTTTACCCTTCTCCCCAGGCACTCCGAATATCCCCAGGCACCCGGAAGGCCTGATACTGAGGCTATATTGGTGTACCAAACAATAGAAACTTTCTGCACAGTTTTTGAATAAAAATAGAGTTTAATTCCCGGGGGATCGAAAATGTATTGTTTTGGTACCCCATAATGGCCGCTGTGACGTCCCGCGAAAACTCTCTACACCAACGTTCCTCTCTCTATACCAACGTTCCTCTCTCTACACCAACGTTCCTCTCTCTATACCAACGTTCCTAAGAAGACACTCAGATACTCAGATGCGTTTGGGTGTAAACACCCTCGTACCCTGAACCCGTACTCTTCACTAAACACTCTTGTACCTTAATTCCGCGTTCCATGGTATGCACTCATAAACCCTTGGCCCTCTCTCCACGGACGCTGAGCCCGCGTTCCTCGTTAATACCCCTGTGCTCGTGAGCATATGCTACACGCAAAGCACCCTGGTATTCTGAGCTCGCGCTCCACGGAAATCGTTTTTCTGTCTTGATCCCGCTCTCCTCGAAAAGCGTTCTCATACCCTGCATGAGCCAACGTTTCCTGATAGGCACTCTCGTACCATGAGCCCGCGTTCCGTTGTAAGCGGTTTTCCACTCTGAGCACGCATTCCATGGTAATAATTTTTCTACTTTAAGCCAGCCTTCGCTTTGGTCTCCGCCGAAACTCAAAAATCCCCAACTAAATTTGCAGGCTTTTAGTGGTTTTTCATTGGTTGTTATATTTTCTTTTCAAGGTAATGCATGACGAAGTAAGTGAAACAGAGAACATACGTAAAAATTTGTCGATAGAGCGACAGATCGCCGAAGGATGTGAGATGCTTCTTGATGTCAACCAAATATTCATAAGACAAGGTACAATGTGACCTAATTCGCCTTCGTACGCGTAGCGTCTGTTATGCTAACGGCAAGTGTATTCAAAATCGACCACGTGATGCTACTGTTGTTCCATGTGGACAAGGTTTTTGCACTCCGCGTGATAACATCGTGACGGCACTTCGATCACATGGTGTTATAAACTTGTCCACGTGGTACAATGGTATCAAGTGGTCGATTTGAAATCACTTGAGGTTAACGAGGCGTTAAAAAATCCCAACTGACTCGGTCTATAGAGAGTTTTCACGTGACGTCACAGCGGCCATGTTAGTGTACCAAAACAATATATGTTGTGTCCTCGAGGAAATAAACTTTGCTTTTATGCAAAAAATGTGCAGAAAGTTCCTATTGCTTGGTACACCAATATGCCTCCCTACGCTCTATAATAGACTAGATTCGAGTTCCAAACTACTGCTGTGTTCCCTGATTACAGACTCATTTCAACAGAGTAAGCATCGATTTCCTGCAAAACTTTTATTTGTTCCAGTGAAGGTTCGTGGAATTTCAAAGTGTTAGTATTATTAAAGTTGTACATTCTTTACTTTACTGTTGGTATTTGTGAATATTTAAACTCTGATTCGACGCTAACCCTGTGTAAATGAGCCTGTAATCAAGGAACACAGCGGTAATTTGGAACTCGATACTGGTCTATTCTAATTAGTGGGAAGAGTAGTGCCTAGCTGTTTGCTTTCGGCGGCCAGTGCGCCATACTTGTTCGGCTTAATTCTTACGAGCCGCCGTAATGCCTTTCGTCCCTGTTTACGCGGTATACAGCTATTTCAAAAAAGGCTGCGAAGGTTTTGTGGTATGTTGGATACAAAGTGCGAACTGCACTACGCGCTATGTGAATTCAGCGAAAGGTCACAACGATATGAAATTTTCCTAAACTTTGCGTACGTTTTCCCGGTATTTTTTTTCTGTGCTGACATGCAACATGCAACACGCAACACGTAACATGCAACACGCAACATGCAACACGCAACATGCAGCATACAACATGCAACATGCAACATGCAACATTCAACATGCAAAATGCAACGTGCAACATGCAACGCGCAACATGCAATACGCAACATGCAACATGCAACACACAACATGCAATAAGCAACATGCAACATACAACATGCACCATGCGCCATGCAACAAGCAACATGCAGCATGCGACATGCAACACGCGACATACAACATGCAACAAGCAACATGCACCATGCACCATGCACCATGCACCATGCACCATGCACCATGCAACAATCAACATACAACATGCAACATGCAACATGCAACATGCAACAAAACCTTCACCAACCTTTTTTAAAAAATAGCTGTATACGCACGTTGGCATTGCCGTTTTTCATGCCATGGAAGGACTCAGGTTTAGAAACCAACAATCGTGAAAGTAATTGCCATGAGTGTCTCCATTTCCCTTTTTTTATTATTTTTTGTTATTCGGTCGAAATCGGACTGCATTTGTTCACGGTTTTCTTAGTTTGACTGTAACTTAACAAGAAGCAAAGCTCAGAATGCCATGATCATGTTTGTAGGTAACTTAATTCAAGTCACAGAGAGTCGTAAAGGTAAAACATTTGGTGGCATATCGCTCAAGTCAAGCGAAACTCGAAAAGAAAGCGTTCGTCACTGTTTTCTGTTCTCCAGTTACATGTTGCTAACTTCGCGTTCGTCAAGTGGTCGGCTACACCTCGGAAAAGTAAGTATTTATGATCTTTTTCTTCGTCTTCATCGATACCAGCGATGATCTACTGCGCATGTTCGGAAAATCAGCCGAGCTGAGAGTTCGCAGTTTCGTACCCAAACAAACCCCAGTTATCACTCACGTGAACAATCCTTTTGGCCTTTTTACTTCGAATCCCAATAGTATGCCCTTGACACGGTTAAAAAACGCACTGCGATTCGCTCGAAAGTTCTGCGGGAAATTCTAGACGCGTTGTGTTTACAAATAAAACCATTGGAGATTTACCAGAATTTTTCTCTCGTATTATTTGACCAGGGAAAGAAAACAACTAAAGTGATATTTTAGGAGGAAATTAGCACTAACTTTCCACGAACGGTTTTAACTTAAAGAATTACCAAACGCCGGTAAATCTCCAATGGTTTTATTTGTAAACACAAAGTGTTTGCGAATTTCCAGCCCAACTTCCAAGCATGCGCAGTGCGTTTTTTCGCCCGTGTCTGTGTTCCCTTGAAAGAAGTATTGATTGAGAAGGGAATCAAGTGTGAAAGGACGGCACGGGAAGTCAAGATCAGATGCCTTTTTTCTTGGCGCGGACCAAAACAAACGCACCGAGAATGCGTCGTTGCCATGGGTGATGTTTCACTGCACGTGAAAATGAACCAACCCGACTGAGCCGACTTTAGCTTGACGCATATTTCAATCAAACAAGCTTCTTATAGATATTCGAGATTTCTCTAAAAATTAAAACTCCGAGATTTTGATATAGTTTGCTTGAATGTCTTTGAAACATTACGTACATAGACGTCTACTGACGTGGGCTATTGTCTCATTGTTACACCAATGCGTGGATATGGTCCGCGTAATGAGTGGGATGGAGTGTAATCAGTTTGTTAATCACTTTTGCACTGAAAAATTAATTTTACTCAGGTTGAAATCTTCACTTTGGACTGAAATAAGTTTTAATTTTCAAGTAGATGCTTTTATTAATGTTACAGAGTAGTTCAGTGATTTCTCTAGCGGATGCTACGTTGGTAGACGACTGCTTTGATGAAGGTAACGATCATTATACTTTTTTGATCTGAATCCACCTCTTAACCAAAGTGTATTGATGGCCCTTTAGGACGCGGCAGCCATATTGCTTTGAAATGATAGATTCCACCACGCGTAGCCTCACATTTAAGTGCTTGAGAATAAATTTATATGGGTTTAACAAAGAATCCTCTTGAAAAATAAACATGGCCGCCGTGTGCCAATAAAGGTCAGAATAGAGCTTTTTAGTTTTGTTGTTTGTTGTGCACATTCCAGACCATGTGATGCCACTCTTGGGAGTTGATTCTTTCATGTGTAAATATTTTACCATGTTCGTCATAAAAGAGCAATACTTAAGAGAATGTCATGTGATATGAAATGGGGAATTTGCCAACGAAGCTAAATATAAATCTAAATCGTTAAGATAATAATAATCGAAAAAAAACATTCATAATACAATAGGCTGAAAAGGTCTATTCAGTTGTTTTGCTGCCTCATTGACTAAGTTGGATCAGATCTTTTGCTCAAGCCAACCAACATGGCGTCTATGACGTCACACACTGCAATAATCTAGAATACGTTTTTCCCTTATCTTTGTCCAGGTGATCTGGATGGTGAAATACTTTGTGGTGTTCGCTCGGCCCAGGACATCAACGACCTCGATGACCTCACTTTCAAACTCATCGTAAGGTCACGTGAAAAAGAGGGAAATCCGCTGACAATCACACTAATGGCACCGTCGGCGCAGGAAAAAGCTGCTTGGACAAGCGACATCAGCCAGGTAGGTCTTTCACGTCGTAAATTCGAAATTATTAAGCAGAAGTTTAAAGTGGCTCTGACCTTAATTGATTTCGTTGCCATGGTTACTTCACATTGGCTTGACTTTCATCATACGTCATTGCAAAATCAAAAGAAAAAATATAGTCTTTTGTCATTGAATATTTAACTGCTTTGTTAAAGGGTTTTTGGTTGCCTCAGGGTATAATATACCTAAATATATAATGATATGCATGCTAAGTTAAAGTACACTTAGCAGAAAACGATCCATCTTATGATCCTTCATTTTGCTCTCGAAGCTCATTCCAACGTCGCTAAACTTTAAAATCGACAACACTGTCAACAATGTTGCAGAGTACAAATGTCGACGACTTAATAACAAGTCCTCACGCATGTCGTTTTGTTACAAATCATGAAGTTTGGTCTTCCACGTCGGAAAAGTACTACTGCTTATTAATATTTTTTCTGCGTTTATACCAAACAGCTGTATACATCAATTTTACAAAACCTTGACGGTCGGCGATCTGAAATAGGCGCTGAGACCTATACGGAAAACTTACGTTCTAACTCATAGGACATGCTTCATATTCCAATTTAAAAGAAAACTACGTTGTTCGACATTTAAAATATTAAATTTTATAGCGTGTCACTCGGTCTCAGATTTCAAATTTCACATCTCCCACCGACAACGTTTTTTTGAGGTGCATATGCGTAGTGGTGTGAGCGCTCGCCTCTCATCAATGCGACCCGAGCTCTTCTCGAACTTCTCGTTGTCGTAAAAAATATTTTTTTGAGAGACAGGAGACGCAAAATCATTCTAGAAAATTTTCAAAGTGACAAACATCATATCGTGCGAATAGATGTCGCAGAATAGCGTGGTTAAAATTATGCGACAATTATTTTTGTAGTATTTATAGGTCCTAAATACAATTACAATATTTTATACTAATGAAGGTCCTTGACTTGACATTCAGACAACCGCTATATATAGTAACTGTAATTGCTTTTGCGTCATAAGACGGGACCGTCGTCTAGGCGAGATTTTCAAGTCACGTACTCGCAAGCACATCAATTGATAAAAAAAACCTTCAGCATAACCTTAACCAAATATCATAAATTTATTCGAGGGCAATCGGGAATAGGACGTTTGCATGATGGCGTCATTAACTACCATACTCCCTTGCACAATATAGCCTTAAAACTGAAAAATTTACGATCAAAGTGATAATTGGCCGTCACAATTTAAAATCGTTAAAATTGAAACACATTTGTTAAAGTTGTTTAATTCTCATTGATATGAAAATATTTTACGGTGACCCTATCGATCTTAAAATCGAGTTTTGCAGCAAAGGAAATAGCGGTTTGATGAGGCCGCGATGGTCAGGGGCTCTGGGCACGAGACTGATTTTGACGCTTAAAAGATTCCATAAAATCTTCTTACGCATGCGTGACATTGCCAATTTTTCAATCGCATTTATTTTCGTAATCCGAAAATATTTGGAAATTTTCTGTAGCTATTATACGTGTTAAGTTTTGAATTTCAAAGCGATTTAAGCCTAGTTCACGCTAGCGTCGGAGTCCGGCAGAAGCAACATTACTAAGTAGTGCACTGGTCATTAACAGTGGTTGTCTTTTTTCACACCTAAGTAATAAATGTTATGCGGAGTCTGCGTATTTTGCTTCCGATTCCAATTACGATACAAGTGTGGTTTACAGCTCGCCTCTCACCGCGCGCTATGGTCCGGGTTCGCGCTGGATCATATGTGAGTTGAGTTTGTTTGATGTGTTGTACTCTCCCTTGCAACAAGGGTTTTTCTTCAGGTTTTCTTCGGTTTCCTCCCTACTTAAAAAACAACATGCGAGTTAAGTGTTGTAGTTTGTAAAAATAGAATGTAGTGGTAGTGCGAGTGTGGCGCACCTCACGAAAGAGCCCCTATCTTTGTCGTGACAAATTTTCAGGGTTGTGGGTACTAAATGCTTAAGAGCGAATATGTAAACAATAACTAGAATTTGTTAGAAGTAAGTATATATTAAAAACGTATACTATATACCTGATGTAGCCAATACATCTCTCAGCTTTTTTGTAAAAATACAGAGTATTTTTCTTTACTTTATTTTGCCTTAAATTTCAACACAAACGATTTTCGACGTTACTATAAACGTTGTAAAACACCGAGTCTTGTTTAAACAGCTGGAAAATCATTCCTCGTATGTAACTTAAGGAAACTTAGACTATTCCAGTCGTATTTTGAATAAAAACGTTGAGAGATTTATCCCTCGAGATCTAGAATAAGACCATCGTATTTCAACATAATAATAATAATAATAATAATAATAATAATAATAGTAATAATATTAATAATATTAATAATGATAATATTAATAATGATAATAATAATAATAATAATAATAATAGTCTATTTAATCACGTGTCGTCCAAGAGCGTAGAGTTCGTTCAAAACACGAACCTGCAAACATCTGAGTGGCAAGAACAAATCCATCAATAACTTCCTCTACAAATATTTCTCAATTTTGCCGAGTTTTGGTATTTGTCCGCTGCTCTGTTACGCTCACCAAGACTCTATAAGAAATTACTACATTAATTCGCTTTGGCGTCTTTAATTTTCAATTTTTAATTTTGGTGTCTGTAATTTTTCAATTTGTTGTTAATCTTGTTGTTTGTTCCCTCGTCTCCTTTTCTCTTTGTTTTTTTCTTTCTTTTTTTTTCTTCTTTTTTTCTGTTTATAATCTTTAGAATAACCAATATTTCCACGAAAAAAATGTAGTTAAAAATCGACCAGACCATAACTGAAAACGAAATATAAAAGCTCTATTCATCTCAGCGTCTGTCTCCTGCAATCCTTGTTTAATAACAATCATGCACAAATTGGTTTATTTAAAGCTTCTCTTTCAAAACTCATGTTATTTTAAACTCTATCTTCAGGCAAGCTATTTTTAGTTGCTTTATCGTCCGAAAAAAGCATTTCATTTTAGTTCAAAGATGACCGAAAAAAAACCATTTCTACTTATTTTGTTCTTGCCATTTTAGTACAGCTTTTTTACTCCGATCGTGACTTTCAAAACAGCGAGCAAGAGACTGCTTAAATATTTTCGTGACAAGATGAATGATCATGTTTGCGATAGGTTTTCCAACATTTTAATATTTAAAAATATTATTTATTCTATGAACGTTTACTCGTTTAATGAATATTTGGTTCGGAATCTGATATTTTATAATAATTCAGTTGGTATGTTTTATATTCAATTCGCACTTTCTTTTCTTTTAAAATGAAGAATGAAGAGTAGACATTTAGAGCATTTGTTCGAGATGCTTTTGATTTTGGTCGAAGTACTTTCTATTGACGGCTTAGCAGACACTTTTTCTCATGAAAATACATTTATATATGAAATCCAATATTATGCAAATTATCCTTTTGTTTTGAACTCTTGCTGGTTTTTTTCCTTTTTTTGCATGTGATTTTGGAAATTTTATTTTCAGTCACCGCATTAAAAAATAAAAAGGCATTAAAGGAAAGATAAGGAAAGGAAAATGAATAGCGGAAAAGTAGAAGGCTTTGACAAAAAGAATCTATCCAATGCATTTTTCACTCCAATTTGTGTACAGAAAAAGTGTTTCTTAATTCCTAGATGAATTTTTAAATACTAATCAATATCGTGCCATCTCTCCTTTCCTCCCCGCTCAAACATTTCCACATATTTGCTTTGGCACCTACGTCACTTTACGTCATCAGTGTCCACACTAACGTCAATTTTTTTTTTTTTTTTTGAGTTGCTACAGACGATCAAACATTTAACCAGAATCTAGAGTATTTCATAACACATTGGAATTAGACACTCCTACGTACATCTGTGTGGAAGCGAGAGGACCCTAGTATAAAGATCCCGCGCTATGCGTTTTTTCATACATATTTAATGTTGATTATTTTAGCAATTTGTCTTCCTTGACAACGCAATTTTACAAGGCTTTGCCGACACTGCTAAGGTGTTTGGTGTCATTTACATGTCGCAAAAGTCAAATGTCTGCTCTACTACTTGGCTAGCTTGAATGGGCTCGCGTGTACGTTCGTATAAGAAACAACATTGAATGCGTGATTCGTAACCTCGTCCGATTAACTCATGAAAATGCCGAGGAAAAGAAGTATCGTGATGAAGGGCAGAAAAAAGCGTCCACGACGAATGTCAGCGCCTGCCACGGTAGGTAAACTTAAGAGCTAAGACCTGCTGTCTTCTAACTACTTCCTTATTTAGGGTTTCAACTCGAAATTCATTATATTCTAAAGAGTTGTTTTTCTAGTCTTGCTTGCTGCGTCTTGTTGTTTGTTTGAAAAGCAAATTGTCTTTCAATAGACTTTATATTCAGTTTTTGCATTTTTTTTTGAATGTCAGAGCTCGTATAAAACTTATTTTCGTAAAAAACTGCTTTCATTCTTATCAGGTGCACACAAATTACCACTTATATAATATCAGCATCTGCAACTTTATTTTTTTGGTTTTCACTTAAATGTTTAGCGTGCTATATACGATTTGTAGAGAAGTTGTTTTTGCCTTGAATTCGCAGTTACTGATAACAAGAATATTTACAACCATTATCCCCCAACTAAAATATAATAATTATACGGGCGATAGCTTCATATCTTTTTTATCAGTGTTAACACGTTTGTTATCTAGTTGTCCAAACTCGTCTCCAAAAACAGGAAGTCAAAGAAATCATTCGTCAAAAAAAATCCAATTTAACATTTTCTCTGATTCAAACAATCGTTGTCATTATGAGTGATTATTTGGACCGTAAAAATTATCTTCTTCCACTTGTAATTCCAAGTTGTTAATTCCGAATCAAATGGCATATGCTTCAAGCTGTGTTTGCGTGAGAGAAAATTAGAATTATTCACTTCCGCTCTTTGAGAATCCCTTTGTTTCTAGCAAAACGAATCGTCTCAATTTTCTCTATTCAATCTGTATTTTTTACTTTTCTCGAAATAGAAGTCAGAATTTCCCAGCTTTTAAATCACTTCCAGTATCTTTTGATTCCAATTCAAAAATCCATAGGACATTTTACTCGACTCGATTATTAATTTTTGATCTGATAGCAAATCAAACATGCAAAGCTTGTGGTTATAGTAGAATAGTTAAATGAGTCAACGCCACGTTATCATGAATAACATTAGAATATTTTCTAATAGTCAATATTGTGATGTTCTACTCCAGATTTGCATATTTCGATTATTTGATATCACATTATTTTCGCGTCACCGGAGGTCTGTACAAAATAATAACTGCACCATGATGGCTTTAGAAATTCTCTCCACTCGTAAAACAAAGATGCAAAAAACACGAGGAAAAATGAGATAATGATGCGATTATCTTATTTTACAGGAAAGATATGCATAGAAAGTAAATCTAAAAATATAACCCTATTATCATTATGTATTAATTATTTTTAGCTATTTAGTTATTATTATTTAATTACTTTTCCTTAAAAAAACGAAACCTTTAACACTTACACAGGAGGACAACATAGGATAGAGTCACGCTATTCTGCAAATTTTTTTATTCTATCTTACTCCCCAGAAAAAAAAAAAATTTTTGTACTAGTGCTTTGGGCTACCTGTGTTGTGGTATCGCACGTTACGTCATCGCGGCCTCTCGGAGGAGGGTTTGTGCCGTTTAACAAAAGATTTCTCATTAGCATCCATTGTTAACGGCTCCACAATGTTCGCCAGGATTTTGTCTTTTAACTCTCTTGGGAATGCTTGCAACCCATCAATAGCGCAGCGCAGCCGTGACGTCATAAAAACAAAGACAAAAGCGAAATTCGGACAAACAAACTTACAAGTTTACTTTCAGCAGATAATTTTCACAGCCGATCGCA